>NC_136981.1:877413-909913 GCF_032717465.1 Coenobita brevimanus
CTGTCAACATCGTCTGAGCATTTTTCATTCCTTCTCGAACGTCAGAGTGTTTCCTTCCTTCTCATACTTTTCTGTAGTATACTTAATATTGCTGTACATCCTATTTGTTTCACATCGCCACAGCCAGCAAGATATGTGGATAAAATATTGATTGTGATAGCACCATATTTACCTTGCTGATACTTGATTGGCTACATACTTTCAAAGGATGGATAGATAGATAGATTGATAGACAGATAGATATGGCCTGCCGGAGACTCATACTACAGCATCATTTTATTTCCCATGAGCTATGCGACCTTTGCTTCCGAGAATGTTTGAACACTTTATTTTTCTGCACAGGATAATTGTTCATTACTCCTTTGTGTTAATGCTGCCTTCTGCTTCGTCAGTAAGAGTTTCATTAAGGGATAATAACTTCGGGGCATCTCAGTTTTTTTTTTCTGTTTGATCTCTCGTTATAACAGCAACCAAATGTGTTTCTTTTTCTGTTTTTTCTGTGTTTGCCATTATTCATAGTCTGTCTCTTCAGAATCTTCTCATTATTTCCATCCATGGTTTCTGTGTTTGGCTAGAACTTACTCGTTATCTCTGTCTGTCTGTCTGTCTGTCTGTCTGTCTATCTATCTATCAATCTATCTCTGTCTGTCTGTGTATCGACTTGTCTATCCATCCATCTGTCTAGCAGTCATCAAAAACGAGAGAGAGAGAGAGAGAGAGAGTTCATCGTAACAGAAGACAAATAGCCATTGGAGTGAAATGCAATGAACATTAAAGCAGATTTAATACAGAACATTTCTTACTGGTATATGTGAAGGCCTTGGAAATTATTGTAGACAGATAGAAAGGTAGATAGATAGGTAGATAGATAGATAGATTGATTGATTGATTTGTTGGTTGGTTGATTGATTGATGGAGATTGGTGTGCATGGAGTCAAAAGAGAGAGAGGTGGACGGGAATAATGTGGATGCAGAAAATGAACTGGCGGGCTCTAATTCACTTAGCCCAGATTAATTTTCAAAGCGGCAGGTAATGTTGATGGCTAGAGTGTGTTTTCTCGTGAGTGTGTGTGTAATTTATGGTGTAACCTGAAAGGCTTTCGCGATTCCCGTAAGTTTGATTATGTTTCACATTGATGCGACTACTTATTGATAGGCAATATACAGAGTGCTTCAAAAATTATAACTGTTACACGAGACTAATATTTTTAATGGAACTGAGCTAAGACACACCAGATTATGTCGACAAATGTATGATCATAGCTTGTCAAACAGCCTACACTTTTCCTCTTTATTCCAAACTCAGTCTCGTTCCCGTGCAAAGAAGAGTTAGACGTGAATATATTTTCGGTACATGTTTAAAAATTTTTGTGCACTCATTAAATAAAAAGAAACGTAAATATAACAAATTAATAACCACTTACTAACCAGATATTTTCTATAATTTTTGTCGATCACTATAAGTTCAAACGCCTCAGACGAAACTTTTTTGCGTTCGTACACGACAATAATAAACTTCAAATGCAACACTGAAGAGGGATTGATATTACTGCCTTGTGCCATGACGAGCCTATGAAATTGTTGAACTTTACTATTTCCACTTTGACTTCCCATAAAATTGCCATCTCTTCATTATGAATACTGAAATAGTACAAAAGTTAGCACTAGAACATGATGCTAGTCACGAGGAAGGGTGTAGAGCTTGGCACGGTCTTTCTCTGGCCTTGTGCTATGTGAATTAAAAAAAAAAAGAAAAAAGAAAAAAAAAGAGCCCTGTTAAAGTGAAAGAACTACTGTAGATTAACTGAGTCGTTTTGGGAAAGGACCAGTATGGCTTGACTTTCAGGAGGAGTCTGATGAGTGCATATATCCCATTCTCCTAGCTTTGAGATAAACAAACCAGTCTGTTTACTAATCGCACGGGACGTAGACATAGCTTTCATGAACTTCAGTCACTACGAAAGGAAATCAGTAAGATTAATAAAATCATCAGGAGGTAGCAAGGAATAAATCTGTATCGTACGGCACCTGATTCATGGATAAAACAAGAAGATGCACAACCGACATACCTTCCGTCACGAGGGTCAGAGTGAATGAGAAGTCTGTGCACTCAGGAGGAACGCAATTTAATAACGCCATGGAATTCCTGGAACCAGACAACACTGCCTCTGCCCTTCGTGTTCTTCGTGATATCAGGGTCGCATTCCGTTTGGAGTCACCTAGGGGACGCTTTCTGAGAGCAGCATACAGGAGTGAGCAGAATGCATCCAACAGCTCACAGCACTAGCTCCGAGGAAATCGGTGTAAGTGAAGGGACGCAGGGTGAGGGAGTGAAGGAGTGCAGTGTTAGAATGCAAGAACTCAGTGTGGGGTGCGAGGAGAATGTAGTGTACGAGTATGATGGTACAGGGGAGTACAATGGGACGATGAAAGTAAAGAAACACAATATAAGGAACCAACAGCTTAAGAGTGAGCGTGGAGGAGTGCAGGTATGCGGTGTTACCTGGCTAAGGATAAAATACAGTGCTGGAGTGACATTCAGTGGGCCCCAGACCGTGTGTGAGTGTGTAGTCGATGCTGGCCTGGTTGTGTTTACCCCTTTAACTCTGGGACGTTTTGTCTTATTTTATTCCTATTATGACCTGACGCTTTTATTCAGGTTAGGAGGTAATGTTGTTATTATTAGTACTACTACTGTGTCTTCTGTTGTTTTTGTTGTAGCTCGTCGTTAAAAGAATCACAGGGCATAGGCCAGAAGCTAGAAGGGACATTCGAACTGGGCTCAACGCGCGCCATTATAACATTTGAGGCAGAATAGAGTATGTGCTTATTCAAGTGTGGTTGCTTTGGCGTCTGGTGTTTCCGCGCCCATCTATTTACACGTTCATGTCTATAAAATAATTTGGAAGACAGAAATTGAAACTCTGAGAACAGTGTCTCCTGATACAAGGCCAAATAAAGTACATTCTTCTCAATTTCTATGCCAGTCAGCCCTGACATTAAGGGGTGAGTCCTGGCAGCGCCTATTGGTAAAAAAAAAAAAAAAAAAAAAAAAAAAAGAAGAAAGCGAGGGGAAAAAATCCGCTTGGGAAATGTAAAACCTCACCGTTCCGGACCAAGGTATTGTGACCCACACAACGAAGGGCGGGAAAAGTGAGAGAGGGGAACCATGGCATTCAGTTTTACGTGACAGGTGCTCTGAAGTGGAAGGGTTGACAAAGACACCAGTGTAGTTCGTCCACCTTAACTCTTTCCCTCCCACGACGCATTCCAGGTTATATTTTTGCTACATTA
Source organism: Coenobita brevimanus (assembly GCF_032717465.1). Classification (NCBI taxonomy): domain Eukaryota; kingdom Metazoa; phylum Arthropoda; class Malacostraca; order Decapoda; family Coenobitidae; genus Coenobita; species Coenobita brevimanus. The sequence continues at coordinate 880,708 of NC_136981.1, forward strand.
AAATAGTTTTATTTAGCTTGGGAACAAACACCGGGCTGTGACAGGATCAGTGGAGAGTGTCTAACCTCGTCGCTACAGATTCTTGAAAGTTCAACTGAATCGTCAGTAGGTAGCAAGAAAAAGATAGAACATGTCTCCTGACTGAAGGGTATATGACGAAGATTTTTGCTTTAGTGTCTCATTCACTGTACCTCATTGGCTGAATAAGACAATGCTACGACCCTACGTCCATTTTATAACACTTTTTCGTGACAACCACTATATACAGTATATTTAACTGTTCATCTCTTGCTACACTGAGCATCCATGACGGAGAGATAGCAGTTTTAGGCCAAATTAAAATGAGCACAGTACAGCAAGGTATGTAGGTATGAAAGTGTAGAGGATTCAGCCGTTGTGGAAGCATCAATGCCCAGTCGCTTTACTACACTGACGAGCTTTTAATTCTTATTACTTCCATACAGTATTATTCAGCATAGGAGAAACTTCGATCTAGAGGGGTTAGAATCAGGCTTCATTAATGCCTTCAGTGCAAAGGTCTATCCTAAACTGACCAGGATCTTCATAAGGCGAATGGGATTATGGGAAGGGAACGGATATGATGGACTGAGATGATTAAACAAAGTGAAAGGATCGGAAAATAGAAGAAAAATGAGATAATTGAGAAAACCATGAGAAACAGACAAGAAGGAGGGAGGAGAAAGGGAAGAGACTGTATTGGTGGGGAACTGGGGGGCAGAAGGGGAGAGAAGAAAAGGTAGGGTGCGGAGGAAGAATGGATGATGTAGTGTGAGTTATAGCCGACATTGATTATGGTGCCCTGAATTATAGGGTCAGTAACCAGGAGCGATGTGGCGTGCCTGTCATTACCACAGTCTACGAATCCTCACAACGACGGTGAAAAATACCCCACCTCCTTGAACTGATTAATTAATGACCCTTATAATCATGGGTAATATTTAAGTCTTCTGATCCTTCGAAGCCTTAGTTCTCGTAATCACAGGTAATTTACTTCCCTTAGCAGATCGAAACCAATTATCCTTTAATCTCTTCACTCCTACGACGTACTTCTCGCCTTATTTGTCACTTTCAGACGATTTTAAATCACCTTAAGTGGGATATTTGGACCTGGAGGAGTTAGATATATCCTTCATTAAAATCTTAACATCTACACTTTTTCCTGATTAAAACAGAAAATATGTCACCTCCTTGAGGGGATTAATTACTTACCCCTAAAATTACTACTGAAGTTTTGGTCTTAGGGTCCTGAATAGTCTTCGACCACATGATCACCTCAGTAATTTCCTTCTTTCCCAATTTCCCCTGACGGTCGAAGCCTGAGGGTGTTAATACATCGAAATGCAAGGGGCCTAACCGCTGTCATGGTCAGGAAAACTCTAGTATTCTATTATGACCAATGTCAGACAATTACATTTAGCTGAGCTTAAGTCGTAGCACCGAGAATTTCAATAAGAGTGAAAAACAAGTCCCCTACTTGAACGGATTAACTAATAACACCTGTAATCCTGGGTAATATTTTGGGTCTTCTGATCGTGAGAAGTCTTGAGCCACTTGATCATCTAGGTAATTTACTTCCCTCAGAAGATCGAAGCCTAATGTTGTTTTACCCCTTTCACGCCTTTGATATACTTTTCGTTTATTTTTTTTTCTACTTTCAGACGCTTTTAATCAGCTTAGGCGATTTTTTAAAACCGGAGAGGTTAGACATGGCCTTCATTAATAACTTCACTTATACAGGTTCTCTGAAAATATAATAAAATTGTCTAGTGGTGGCAATGATGACTACAGAAAATAGGCCACGTCTTTCAGTGAATTAGTCATTAATCATATATAAGATAATCCTGAGTTTGTGTGTGTGTGTGTGTGTGTGTGTGTGTGTGTGTGTGTGTGTGTAGCACAGCCGAAACGGAAAAAACGATTTCGATGAACCATGGCAGGGTGGTTGCAACTGGGTCACACATGGGCCCGTTTCAGTTTCATGTCCGTTGAAATTTGGTAAAGGGATGTTTTGACCCCTAACTTTCCCCATTGTTTGAATGAGCAAACTATCAGGCCGCAAAGCACTTGCTCCTGCGTGAGGCACATAAATCCTTGGTTTCAGGCAAAGAGAAGTGTGGTCCAGAAAAGGCTTTTATTTCAGCAAGTTCTGTGCGACCTGATGGAGTTGCGAAGCTCTTGTAACCCATATAATCATGGCTAATATTTTTGCTTTCCTGATCCTGATATTTCTTAGCCAACGTTATCATCTAAATAATTTACTTCTCTCCCAAAATGCCCTCATAGTAGAAGTCCATGAGTGTTAATACAGATACCATTAATTCTCTCCTGGCCAGCAAAACGTTCGTATTTTGTTCTAGCCAATCTCAGATATTAACATTTTACCTGAGGTTGAATCGCAGGTCCCTGGGAGTTTGTAATGGTAGGAGTGATAAAATAGTCCCCTCCTTGGAAGGATTAACTAATAACCCTATAATGACGGGTAACATTTTTCATCTTCTTATCCTGAGAAGTCTTGGCCCACGTGATCACCCCGATAATTGGTTTCCCTCAGCAGATCGAAGCCTAATGTCCTTTAATGGCCGCTGAAGAAGAAATCATACTTTTTTCCCCTAGTGAACGGTCGGGTTGATTACAGTCCGCCTACTTAACACGTATCTGGCGCATCACTTCAGAACGAGGGCGTCTTTTCCCCTTTATTTATGCTGCCGCCAATTAATATCATGCAATGTAGGAATGAAATAATGGAGTTTATGGCCTCAGTTCTAGTCGGCTGAGGAAGCTCCCAAAAACCTCTCCTAAAGCGATATATTTTGCTTATTACACCTTGGCGTTCTCTTTTGTATTACTTACTGTAAATAATTCCAGTATCACCATCCTCTGCATAAGAAACTTACAAAGAGAAATTAGCCAGCCGTATATGAAAATAAGTCGGTAAGGAAGAGGTGTTTGGGAGCATCCATAACGGACGATATTACGGTCTGACATCTCACTCTTCCAATCCGTAGTCTCTCTGGAGCTGAATAAACCTCACTTGGTGGTGTCAGTAACAGAATAATTTACATTCGCTGCGATATTCAAACAAGCATCATACCCTCACCAACAGATTTTATTCAGAAGAGAACAACCGTGAAGAGTCAGCTGGTTAACCCCTTTACTACTGTGGGTTCCCATCTCGGTCAAAGAGAATTGTTTGGCGTTAGTAACAAGTAAAAAATGCTCCCTCAGACTATAAACCTTCTACTGCAGTGGTCAGGTTAGATCTTTAATTTTCACTAACTCCAGATCTTTTATTTAACCGAGAAAAGCTCAGCACAGAACGTCTTTTATGACGGTGAACAAAGTCGTTTGGAGGTAGTAGGAAGAATATATAACACAGGTCATTGCAGTGAAGTGGCTAACCTCTTCAGTCTGGTGATGGGTCTAAATGATGTATTCTCGCTTCCTCCACCCAATTCTATTTTGGTTTTAGGAGTCGTCCTCTGGTGAATAGTACTAAGGGAACTCTATGTAACCTCTCCAGTTCATAAAGTTTCTCCAAATATGGACATCAAAAACTGCTTAGAGACAACACGAACAAAATACAAAAAGCGTCATCGCAGTTAAGAAAGTAAGAGAACCTCCTATAATCTGTTTATTTTCAGCAGATAAACTTACGTAATTCGTTTCAGCCCAATGATAGCCAGGTGTGGTTAAATGGAAGAGCGATTTGAGCAGTAACCAAGGAGAATCATTCCTGCCTCATGGCTAAGGGCACCAACTACAGAGCTGAAAGCGTTAATAAAGGCTAAACATAAGCACTTTCATTCAAGAGCATATTTTCAAGACAGAATAGTCTGTAGGTGATAAAAATGAATTAAAAGGTAGGACACCGGATTCACGGGATTAAATATCCTAGTGAAAATAATAGGTATTAATTCTAAGCTTCTTCATTTTTTTATTTGTTTAACTGCGTTCCGCAGATTATCTTCCATTTTCTCGTCGATAATTGGTGTGCGTAGTCTTGAAATTGGTCGCAGTGTTACCTTGATGTAATGTAGTCTGTGTGGGCGAGCAAACTAATTTATCACCCACACGCATGCAATATTCTCTCTCTCTCTCTCTCTCTCTCTCTCTCTCATATGTATATAAATACATCCATCCATCCATCCATCGATATATATATATATATATATATATATATATATATATATATATATATATATATATATATATATGAAGAGATAGAAAATGGTAAAATTAGACACGTAGTTCTCCGGATTATCATAAAAGAAAAAAAAGTAGTCCACTAGGATTTCAGGTAGCTCGAAAATTTATGTACTGTCTGGTTTATATTTTGTCAGATGTATACCAGATCTAACTGAGATGGCAGCAGCAGCATCACCTCCATAAGGAGTGCATGGTAAGCTTTAAAGGGACGTATAAGCTCATAAGTATTGCTTTCCTTTATATATTAATATAGTGGAGGTCTTGCACTATTCTGTTTGTATGTCGAAGCAACGGTATTGAAAATTTTGTAGTTCATCATTTTCGGTAGTACCAGACGAAGGGATGTATGTATGTCTGTGTGTATGAACGATCCTTCTGTATGTAATTACCTTTTTTATTAACTTGTTTATGAAATGCATTTTCTATGTTTTTCCCATAGCCTGTATACTGTAAGTTTAGCTACGGTACAATGCCTAACAGATATTAACTCAGGTGAGCTCGGGAGGAACCTTTATGATATTGTTTCCTTAGAATTTTGTGTTAATCGGTACTAACTGAGATTGAACGTAGTCAGGGTAATGTATTTTACTCTTAATTTCTCATACAGTCACTCGTTGGTCTGGTGGCAGAGCTCATAGAACGTAACTCGCTATGGCTTGAACATTATAGTTCAAGTCCCGGAGGTGACGGTAGGGTTTTCTGTGAGGTTATAGAGACGTTATAGACGTTTGTTTAACATCTTAGTATAGTTGTGGACTTTGAATACCCGTTTGCATTTTCCTGCATCAAAATATATGGATCTGGAATACACACCCGTATACTTGCACCCAGCAAGCCATTATTTACTCAGTTATTCAAAAAATGCAATTCACTATTCAGGTTGGCTTAATTCTGTCTTCTGTATCCGGCATATCAAGAATTATTACAATAATAACTGAGTATATAATCAGTATTTTATCAGACTGTGCCAACAGACTGCCCTTAATCAAAGCTTTTCTGACGAAAACTTGTAATCCAGTGCAATAATGATACTACACCACGGTACAAGCTCATCAGCCGTAATGAGATCGTATAATTTATCGTCTAGGCAGCAATACCCTTGGCCAAACAAGACTGCCATTTGGAACGAAAGATTTATTGTCTGGTTATTTGAGGTCAAGGACGAGATAATTAGTGTGTGGCTTAATTGCGGGGTGGTGTCGCCAGCCGGAGCCAGATTTAATGTGACCACCTGCCGACAGTCATCACGCACACCGCCACTACTTTCGCTCTTTCAAACAACGCAATACACTTTTGATATATGGATTACGTTTTCCTCTGTTCTTTTCATTTTCTACCACCTCCAGGGGAAAGGGGAAAGAATACTTCCCCAGTATCCATGTTTGTCGTAAGAGGTGACTAGAAAAGGGCATTTTTGTCTCCAACACTCTTCATACTATACTCATCTTCTTTTCTGTCCCACCTCTCTATATTACATTCCCTTGTTTCTTCCAGCCTTTATTTTCACGCTACCCCTATCAGGTTAGGGGTTTGGTTTTATGGCATATATAGTTTAAAGATCCATTGACACTGACCATTCTTCCCTGTGCTTTAACGCCAAACCGTTTCATATCCAAGCCCCTTCATCGCCAAAACCACTTCATCGCCAGGCTTAGAGCCATCTATCAGTTTATGGCTTGGTGCTCGTTCTTCATTATTCCTTCCGTCATTCAGTCTCTTCAGTAAAGGCTCTGATATACTCTGTCGTGACAGTGACGAAGTTATTCCAGTAGATTTCCATTTTTACTCTCTCGACTGTGTTTTCCACTGAATGTAAATAACTCCAATACCGACCTATGAATTTCGTGACTTAATAGCTTCTGTTCACCAGAGCATTACTCAGCACGAAGGATGATGGCATGCTAAGCATTTTTTTTTTCTTTGTATAAATTTCCGTCCTCTCTGCGAGTGTTTATCAGGTTATGGCTAGAGTGTTTGCCGTGAATAAAGTGTGCATTATCGAGGAAATGTGTTGCAACATGAGAGGACACAGGATACACTGAGGATAGTATTCTCGTTTGTTATGGAACCTTCTCTGTAGCCTTCCTCATCCTTACCGGTTTACATCTGCTCATAGCGCTTATGATTTCTAGTTTATGTTGCTTGTGTAAATTGTGTGAGTAACAAAGATATAATCAAATTCCAATAGAGTAATGAAGTGAAATATGCAAAATGAAAAGGTATGGAAGTGCTGTAAAGAAACCTTAAGCTGAAGAAAATGCAGACCTTGGTGATACAAGTGCTAGAAGGACTGTGTACCGCGTCAGATCTGGTTCAGCGGTAATTATTGCATTAGGCTAGTTAATACTTGGGAACGTCCTAGAAAAAGTGAGAGAGAGAGATGTTGACAAGCTCCTAGTTTTCGACGGTCATTTCTGAATTATGTAATGGTGATAGAGTACACAGATATCTGACTTAGCTTTGTAATTGCTGTCCACACGTTTTAATGAGTAATGCAGACTTGACACATCTAACAGTAACAGGTGTATTATAAACAACCGTGAAAAATTAAGGGCCGTACTTCCACCATCATTAACTTAGTTTTAATAATACGACTGTTAATGCCTTACACACATATGTATATTTTGTGCTCTGAAATGTTGATCAGTTTGGTTTATTTAATAGACAAGTTGATTTATGTGCTTCTTTTTACAAAACGATATTCGAAGAACAATGCTGCCGTCGAAACTTGATATTGTTCAGGTGACTTGTGCTCTATTGTGTTTCGCATAACATGGTTCCTAGAAACCCCTCGCATATTCCAAAGTGCATATGAATTTCTAATACAAAACGAGATACGATAGTCACCTGAATCAGCTTCGATAACACAGTGCTGTCCAATAGATAACAGTCGTCAAGATTTGTGTTGCCAGTATATATAACTGCTCACTTTGAACATGCTTCTTTGTCAATGAATATCCCCTTATACAACTAATGAAATAAAATTATAATTATTATCTATGATGAGTGATGTCATTTCTTGGAGTTTACGCGGGTGTACGCGATAAAAAAAAAAAAATCATCTGTGATTTCAATTTTAGCATTATAAAGTATGAAACAAGTGACAGTTATTTCTACGCCTTGCATCTGATTTTGTCGGTCATACACTAAATATCCCTTACGTAGTTAGGATGTAATGTTGACGGTGTCTCACGGGCTTTGGAATCCTACAAGCCAGGTTATATCACCTCATTTCTGTAACATTCATTATTTATAACAATAGTACCATCATGCTGGACACCCATAGAGGTAAATGGCAGATGATTCAGACGACTGTGTTATTATGAAAGGAGAAATGTATACGTAATGAATGGAATGTTTCCCAGGGTAGACGAGTGCTGTTCATATCAGGATATCTGATATTGCATGCTTTCAGTAGTATAAGATTACCTTTAAAATTTTCAGTCACGGTGATGAATGAATAAATATTCACGAAAAACGAGAGATAATTCTGATTTTATATATATATATATATATATATATATATATATATATATATATATATATATATATATGTGTGTGTGTGTGTGTGTGTGTGTGTGTGTGTGTGTGTCTATATTTATGTATCTATCTATTTATCTATCAGTCTATCTATATATGTCATACGGGACTTCAAAATTGTTTTTGTTATTCGAACCTTACAGCCGTATGCTTACTCGATTCGAAATGTGTGGGATCAACGAAATTCATTTAACACTATAACTGAACCTGAAACTACCTTTTACCTTACATACTTCATCTCTCACTCTTCTCACTCTTTATATATTTTCGCCCCAAAGAATTTCATATTCTTCCTAAAATCCCCTGTTATGTTTTCGTCCCAATGTTCATGAGCGTTTTTTTCTGTTCTTATGCTCTCGATTTTACTTCCTGCCGTTTACTTTATCAAAATTTCTCCATTCCCTCACATTATCAGATACGATCCATATATTTGCTGGGACACCATGTAAAAGTCTGTCTTTATCCTCGTCTCTGTCTGTCTGTCTTCCTCTGTTTCTATTCATTTCTTTCTGTTTCCCTGTCAGTGCGATGAGGAATAATCAGTTTTATTTTTGCTCCTCGTCTTTTCCTACCTCACTGACAGGCACACATTTAAGAACAGCCCTAGTAATGAAACACTCGTATATCGTTTAATTTAAAGTTTGCTTTCTCCCTTTGAATATCCGCACAATGCACCTGAGTTACAAAATTGGCGAGAATTGCGAGCCATTGTTAGCTTTACACAAGGGATTTCATAAACTAATATTTTGATGCCATATGTCGGCCTACCAGTACAAACAGAAATGGAATTGTTGTTGTAGTGTATAATTGGGAACGAAACGGCCCCTGGAATGTCATCTGTTTTACTTTTGACATCAGTGTTCATTTCACCTACAATTCCTCACCTGAGAGAGAGAGAGAGAGAGAGAGAGAGAGAGAGAGAGAGAGAGAGAGAGAGAGAGAGAGAGAGGAGGGGGAGGGGTAAACAAAAACAGACAAACACTGAGGGACAGAGACAAACAGACAAACTGAGAGGGATAGAGGCAGAGACAGACAGACAAATTGTGAGTGACAGAGACTGACAGACAATGGCCTGGAGCTAGAGGCAAGAAACAGAGACAGACAGACCGAGCAAGAGGAAATAAAATAGGAATGGCTGGAGTGAGAATGAATGTGGAGAACGGACGGGGCGGGGGTAAATGATAACAGACAGACAGGCAGACAGGAACAGAGATAGAGACACTGAAGCACACACACACACACACACACACACACACACACACACACACACACACACACACACACACACACACACACACACACACACACACACACACACACACACACAGAAAGACAAACAGACAGACAGAGACAGACAGACAGACAGGCAGAGAAAGTGAATATAGTGCAGAATGGGCCGGAGTGAGGATGAATGTGGAGGACGGGGCAGGGAAGGGATGGAGGAGATAAGAGTGAAAAATTGGGCGAGAAACAATACCATGATGGAGGTTCTCATAGGACCCAGGATATCAGTTAAGATTATTGCCTATTCCATTTCCAGATTTATTTGCCTGGGTTGTTTTGTGTCCCTGGGTGTGTAGGAGAAAAGAGCTGGGATACAGGGAATAAATATAAGTGAGAGAGTATGAGAGTGGGAAAGCTAAATCACGCCAGAAAACATGACCGTAAGCCCTAGTTAGATTTCACCAAAGTCAGTGCTATTAGAAAATAATTCTTTCATACATTTATTGGATTTCAGTACAGCGTAACTTACAGTCTTGATTGCTAACGATTGCCCTCAGCAGGCGAAAATCTTTTGCGGTTTGCTGCTATACAGTACTCATCTGTAAGTTCTTTTGTAAGACACAGAGCACAGTATCTCCGCCAATAATCATTGCACGAAGAACATCAGTCGATGGTTATTTATATTTTTTATTAATCTACAATACTTGTGAAATTAGATGATCAGCCCTACGTTTTCCAACTTCGATTTCATTTAGCACCTCAGTCTGGGCTAAGACAATCAGGAATAAAATTTACAGACTTATGATCAACTTTTTGTCGTAACTCTGATTTATATGTACGTTTCTTTGTGAATTCGGGCTCAGGATCGTCAGGGTTGAGTGTAGCGAAAGAGCTGAAATTGATGATTGTTGTGCTCCTTCAGTGCTTGTTTTGTTTCGTCCATGATGATGATGTTGGTCGAGCGATGATCTGGTAGGAGGTAACTAACTCTCGGGTTAGATGGAGTGTTAATGATTTTGTAAGAGTGGTTAGCTATGTATGTAGACAATTATCACTTAATGGAACTTATTCACGCCAACAATTTGACTATTAAGCCTTTACTGTGAGGTAGGAATGAGGTTCTTCGATTACTGGTCATTTCACCCTTCAGTCTGACTAAGCTGGACCATCAGCTAAGAGGAAATGTGTTAGGGATCTCCGTACAAGGCTAATTCTCTGGACAGAAGTAAGTCATCGGTTTCTATGGGATAGCAGTGGCGCTGGATGTATATTTGTAGGTGTTAAGCCCTTCTCTTTATTAACTGGTTGACTTCCCGGTCCCCAGTTGTACTTCTAGCTGAACAGATACAAAAAGAAAGCAGAGAGAGAGAGACAATTTTATGAGTACAAAAATACATTGAGTAAAAAATTAAAGGAAATGAAAGAAAGAGGAAATAAAATGTAATATGCGGTAGCTGAATCATAAAGCCCTGACCATTTCCAGAAAGCGATACTCCATAATAAAGTGAGGTACAGCTCTCGTAACCTTATATAACTACTATCGAATACTCGTAACAAGAAGTCATAACCCGTGTAGTCTGGGTATTTACGATCAATGTTTTCACACCACTCTAGCAATTTTTCCATCTTTATTGCCAGGTGGATCAATATCACTGCCCAGGTTGATATTTACCGTTTTTTCAGCTTCATAATTAAACTCCTTCATTTCGGCCACGTATGTTATTAGTCTTGCTACATCCAGACGCTTTTATTCCGCTTGTAAGACACACTTCTCGGACAGAAGAGGTTAGATCATGCTTCACAGACTCTTGACTGGAAGATGTCTCCTTTAAGTTAAATGAAATCGTCCCGTGGCAACAAGAATATAAGAAATAGTACATACTTATTGTGAAGGATTTGACCATGCGATTCTACACACTTTCCTACCCCCATACACCTAACTCTCACATCACTGATAAGCCTTGAACATACCCTTGACGAAGTACATAAATATCCGTAACATAAGACAGAATACTTACTCTGCGTATATTATTTGAATAGGCCACTAAGAAGGATACTGTTGGAAATTATACGCCATGGGATGTTATAGACCAGCATATATGTGTGATACAATACATACGAGTACAAAGGGAAACTAGCGGCACTCTCAGGTTACTAACAAAGACAAAGGTATTGCACATTAATCTTTATTGATAACATATCTTCAGTAACATTAAGTCTTTTATTGTTACGTACAACAGTTAACATAATGCATTCTTCCTGGTACATACATGGCCAGGTCACTGTCATGAGTTGTTTATAAATGGCTGTTTCATATCAATAGATTGTTAGTTCGTTTACCACATATGTTTTTCCATTCTCTAAGCTCTTCCACTCTTCCTCGTTATTATCGCTCTAGGTGTCACAGAGGATCAAAATTCTTCTGCTTTCTTTAACACAACATATCAGTCTTAACAACATACTGTACCAGAGTTGTTTGTCTTTCAGTATTCTGGTTTTATATTCAATATTATTATTTTTTCTTTCTTTCCATGTTTTGCACTTCAGTTGTAAGTTTTCCTTACCTCACATGAGCTGATTGGCACCGGCTGTGTTGTAACTAATTCACTTCCTGAATCAAATGTCATTTGACTCTCACATAGGAAAGTATTACTCTTCTTACAAATAAGTATCTACAGACTATTATAAATGCAACAGTGGATCCTTTTGCGACCATTTATGGGACTGAACATCGATCGCATATTCGTGAAGGAAGGCCTTCCCAGAATTTCATTATTATTTTCTCATACTGTAGGTAGTATAACTGTAAATACAGCATTAATCACAAAATCATAAGTCCAAAAATATATTTAAAAGTATGTAGTATTTCATTTTTGACAAATAAAAGAAAAAAATTCAAATTTTGAGCATCATTGTATGTTTTTCAGGTGACATCACGTTGGCGTCCACAGGAAATTGATGTGGATCATACCTGTCACATACACACAGATATTAACAGTCATAAATGTGCATGCACACTATGATGTAAGCATGTACGCTCATAGCTATATATGTTCATGTTCACACACTCAGACAAAAACATTAATACCGATACACTCAGTCGAGGTCTGGAGGTCACTGGGAACGGGTCAGAGGATCTATGAACGTCACAGTTAATGATGAGGCAGGTGAGGGAAGGGGCGCTACTGGGACATCTGACCTGTATATCCTCACTAAGAACTCATAGAGCAAGGTTCTACGTGGCACAGGAGATTCCCTGGAACCTCTTTATCAGCGATGTTTAGCATATTACGCCTTGGCATTGTCCCATATGTTATTTACCAGAATATCGTTTAAAAATGACAAAGTTTGCATCAATATGATACAAGAGGATATTGAGGTGTGATAATCAGAATAAATCGCTAAGGAAGAGGCATAATGAAATCCCCACAGCCACTTAGACTTCGACCCATAGAGTCACTATGTTATACCTCAGGAGACTGGAAGGCACAAATAAGCTTCTCTGAAGCTGGTAATGACTTGAGTCTCACTCCTTCTCACTTGGGTTCACACTTGTGAAACTTGAGTCCTTGATGAGATACCTTTGGGAGTATTCAGTCCGGGTTATGATGGAACACTGAACTTGGGTGACACTTTGACTGAGACAGACTGCTGGTAATAATGAGCAGTCATCCTTCTCAGTTGCTTCATCCCACCATTTCTTCCTGGGCTCGTCAGTGCGCTCTTCTGCCCCTCCCACAAGCGTGACGCAAGTCAGGTTGACAGGCAGGAATAAGAGTAGGAGAAGAATTGAGGGAAGAACTAAAGAAAGAGAATAAGAGCCACAGGGACAATGGAAGGACGTCGAAGAGGAGGTTCCGTTCTTGTGGTGAATGGCTGCTGGATGATTATCTGAAAAAAAAAAAAAAAAAAAAAAACATCATGAATTTTATTTCTGTATCGCTGGCGGAAACAACATTGGAACGGAACAGATTATATCCTAAAAGATCTTGCTTCTCTATGCTTCCACTGGGAATGGTCAAAACATGTGCATAATAACTTATAACCAAATTTAATATATTTATGCGTGGTACAAACAGGGACAAAAGTTAGCCTACTATTACACTGCTTTGATTTTACAGTTAGGGCAAAGCCATCACTTCCTTCCTTACTCATTGTGTCAAAGAGAATCATACTTGAGCCGATAAACATGCAAAGCCTTTCTTGATCAGGAATATTAGCCGGCAGAGGTGATACATTGGCAGAAGAGGTGAAATGCCAGGCGAACATTGTCCTCTTACTGTGCCGATGACATCTGCTGCCGTAAATTCTGAAAACAGATTAAAAAAAAAAAAAAATGCTGCCTCAACTAACCAGTACCTAATTCAGCTCATTATCTCATCAAACATAACTCGGCAACGCTTGGCACACCACGGCGCGACATGAAGTGACTAATTTCATTATGTTGCGCAGTTGAAAAGCTCTCACCCTTCCCCTCACCAAAGTCCACCATAACACATAACACCGCTTATCTAACCTGACATAGTTCATCTCTCTTATCACAGCTCATCTCTCCTAGCACAGCTCATCACCCAACAAAAATCTAACACAGTTCACATCGCCCAACACAGCTCTTCTCACCAAACACAGCTCATCTCACCTAACACAGCTCTTCTCACCAAACACAGCTTATCTCACTCTGACAACCTCTCTTCACAACTCCAAGTGCTGGAATACATCACACGCAAAACAGATGATGTTAAAGGTGAGATGTTGGCCTTTAACAATTTCAGTTGCAGTCACAATATCAGTTCATCCATCTCGCTCCCGCAGTTCGAATAACGCTCCCTGGCTCTTACGACTCACATGTAGATGAATAAGACCGTCTGGCAGTTGCTGGAATGTAATACTAAAGTTGTCATGAGAATGAAAGGGCTAATGGTGAGAGTATTAATATCCCCAGTATCTTGTAACGCACTTTTAGCTTATTAACATCGTTCACTGCATTAGATGTAACTGAAGTGGAGTGCTGAGTTGCATTCAGAGCTACTTATTAAAAACAGAGAAGATCCAGCTAGATCTAACTCCGTCATGTTTCGTTGCCAGCCAACAGGAGCTTTCTAGCACTTGTGGTCGTTGCAAAAATTGACAACGGTGTCTTTTTCAACGTTGCATGTTTTGTTTTATAACAATTACTGCTAAGAGTAATCCCCAACTTCAGCAAAGGCAAACACTATCGGAACACACAATTAAACTACTTATAACAACTTTAACGTAAAATTCAGAGAAAGTAATTGCTGCGAATACTCTTAATTCTAGTTATCAAGAAAGAAGGCTAAGCGAGAATGAGAGAGGGGATGGGACGGGGCTGTGGTAGTGGTGTAAGTTAGTGTTGCCAGCCTGCATAATGAACGCTGGATTACAAGTGCCTCTCAGCGCACCCCACCCTATCCTTCATACCACCCAAACCACAGGACACATCCCAGAAAGGCACTGGATTATTATTTATTACACTCACTGACCCTCTCTGTCAGAGCAGTGCAAGATAGGCACAACAGATCATGCCAATAAAGAAAAAGTGGAAGAGAAAAAAATTAACCATAGAAAGATTATATGACTCAGAGCTGAAAAAACAAACTCAGAGCTGAAAAAGGCAGATAAAAGTGCACAATTCATTCAACGCAACAAGCGTACTTGACAGTCAGGGACAAAAAGGAGCTTAATAGTCCACCACGTCTTTTTCCCCTTGCAAGATATCATTCCCAAACTTCGAGATTTGGTAAGTTTCTCTGCCCAAAGATGATGTTCTTTAATATGATGCGTCAGGGAGGAAAGAAAAGGACGTGCCCGAAGTGGAACGTAGACGCAGTGGACATGTATGAGAACTATTGTCTCTGACTGTACGCCAAACCTGTAGTTAGGGCAGGGGAATGTACTCAGCGTTCATTCAGTAGTAATATAATATGTAAAGCAGGTGTATAGTGAATTGTTTGGTGTCGGATTGGAATATTACCCATGTATGATATGTATATCTATCGTCAGTGCACTATTCTGTCACTGGCAAAAGTTTATCGACACTTCTCTTCCAACATTTTACCCTGCCTTTCATATTTATCATTACTCTTCCTGATAAACAGTAAACGAGGAGGCATTCTCACAGTGTTCAGTCTGATGCCGTGTCTTAAGATCATACTGTATTTTTGCTGCCCCAGACGATTTGATCAGTTTAGAAGCTCGTCATGGTAGTGAAAGAGGATGGAGGCTGTAAATAACGTCTCCAGTCCGGAAAGTTTGTCTCAAAGTAAATTGGTTGGAAATAGTAACAAGAAAGGGTAAAATAAGTCATCGGAGTAAACTGGTTAAATCGCTGTCAAAAGTGAACGTGAAGGGCATAATACTTCACATCTATTATGTGAACGATAATAAATGTTTGTAATGAAGGTTAAGGTCATGATACTTACTGTTGATAATATGGACGTTGAGGTGGTGAGGGTCAGAGTTGGCAGGCTTGCACGTATATCGCCCCGCGTCGTTCCTGCTGGCACGCTGGATGAGGAGCCTAGAGGTGGAGATGGGGCCATGTTCTGTTACCACCGTGATGCCGCCCCGGGGTGAGTCGTAGGAAAGGAGCTGTGCGAATGAGAAAAAGAAGGCTTAGAGTTAGAGCCTATTGACTGCACGATGGTTAATGTAAAGTTGTACTCGAGTAACTGGACAAACTAAATAAGAAGGTTTAAGATTTATGCACGTGAGTCATTAAGAAGCCATACGATAGCAACTGTGATGGGAAGAAGGCTTACTATTATAACCTGTCTACTGCAAGAGAGTTATTAATACATACAATTTATCATACCAAGTCACGTGAATGTAGGGCAGTGTTCTGTTATCATCGTGGGGTTAAGGAATAAATTAAAAAACAAAACAAAACAATGACACTCATAAAAAGATATGGGTATTATCAACTGTAAGTGAAACGGACGATGTATCTTTGCAATCAGTAATCAAGCATTTGATTTTTTTTTCACCTCACCTCAGGCCACATGATCCACACAAACATGTACATTATGTTACCTGTGAGAGAGACCATTCCACTGAATGCAAAGTGTCCTTCGTAAATTCTTATTCATTATAATGTTAATCAGTTTCTTTCTAGGACAGTTAGCTGTTCCTTTCGGCTTTTTATTTTTTCAAGGGATCTCTCGCCTCTTTCCACCCTAATACTCATTCAAATATTCCCCCTTTAACCATGACAGACCTTTGTTTTACATCGCTTCTATACTGAACCACTCTCTAATATTTGATTATCCCTGCAGTTGCTTTATTGCCAACAAAAAATCATAAAACCTCGATTCAACATCCAGCCGTTTTTATTTTGCACCATACAGTCATTACACCTTCAATAATCCCTCTCTGTTCACTCTGACATAATTTTTTTTTTTTAATTCTTACTAATGTCCTTAACAATTTGCAATCCTTCTTACATACTTTCTCAGGCATGTGGCTCGCTCCAAATACTTTCTTCATTCGTCCCTTATCATATTGCAAACTACCCTTGTTCTGATATCTTTCTTGCTTGTTTTGTGGATAACAGCATTTCTATGAACAGCCTGTTACCAGGCTATTCATATATATATATATATATATATATATATATATATATATATATATATATATATATATATATATATATATATATATATATAAAACTGGCCATACCTCATTTTCATGGTACCAGAAGATATACGGTGGAGGCTCTGGGCTGTGTTTGACCACGCAGGTGAGATTAATGGTGGAGCCCGAGTTGATATAGAGGTCCGGCCCGCCCAGCACCCGTGTTTCTGGTTCTGACAGGAAGACACCACTTAGGCACCCTTCAGTGCTGGGAGGTTGTGATAAGTTATTGCTACTAATGGATCATAACCCTTTGGCTGCGGCGAGTTTATATGGACTGAAACATAGTCATGCATCTTAAGTCGGATAAAGTAAAATTCTTTATTCTCGGCAAGGTGCTCTCGTATTTTTTTTTTTTTTTCAGATGTTATAAGGTTTTGTTGAGCCCTGTAAAATCGTCTGACTTCTAGTCAAAGTACAATGACATTTCGCAGCCAAAGGGTTAAAATACCTGTGCCCGGCAGGGTAAGGTAAAAAATCATTGCCCTCGAGTGGTAATCATTATTATCAATATTGTGACCTCTTTTTCCCTCTTAAAATTGGGGTGAGGTAAGATCCAGAAAGTAAAGAAGGAGCGAGTGTGGTATTAAAGAAGAAGAAAAAGAAGAAAGAAGAGGAAAAAGATGAAGATGAAAAAGAAGGAAGATAGGACACTATTATTAAAACTGTGAGCATGAAGCTGTGGACATAATCTCTAGTTTTACGATATTTTTAGAAGCATGTGATGGTAGCATATGTCTGGCCTGTGTGTATCGTTCTTAACTACATTCTATATTGTGAGATATAGGCTGATCACATCTAGCAATTACAGATATTCCGTAAATGATCATCGAAATTAGGAACTTGTTTACATCTTCTCATTCAGGGCGATATGCTCGTGACGTTAAGAAGCTTGCTAACACCACTTCCGTACCGGTTTAATAGTGATTCTGCTTTGTTGCTATATTCTTGTGTGTTATTCGTGCAATCTACCTCAATATCAAAAAGATATAAGAAGCAAAAAAAGAAAAAAGAATAAGATATTAATGAGTTGTTTGGAAAATAAATCGTTTAGGAAGAGGTGTTCGGGAGCTTCCTTAGCCAAGGGGAATACGTGAATCAGTGCCATATTCTCACTATCACTGGAGGCTTTGTAGCACCTTTAACTTGCCAGTTGTGCATGTTACACCTTCAAAATCTCTTTAATATCGTTTATATATATCTTGTGTCGATCTGGGTTCCCTCAGTTACGTACAAGGGAATATATAGGTGTAACAGGCAAACAAAATCTCATAAAAAGAGGTGTTACGAAGCTTCCAATGCGTCCTTTACTTGTCCCTCAGTTTTAATAATATGAAAGCCATTTACCCAGCCATACCCAGTCTTTCAAAAGTAACTCACTCTTAGAATTCGTGAGCAGGTTTGAGTTCCATCACTTAAAGGTCATGACTCTCCTTGGAATCTCTACCTCACTCTGCGATTTTTCTGTTCGGTTGGTGGAAAATTATTTAAGAGAGCAGACTTCCAAAAGACCAATGACTGCCTCAGTTCTCCTATAGCCGTTCCTTTTGCTATATTGTTTTATAATGTTCTGCTATCTTTGTGTTGTGGTGTGTGTGTGTGTGTGTGTGTGTGTGTGTGTGTGTGTGTGTGTGTGTGTGTGTGTGTGTGTTTTGTTTTCATTAAACTAACTTTTAAATGTCGCGAATGTCGAAACTACCGAGCCCTATTTTCGACTGTAATTGGATTTCTGTGGAATAACAGGGAATGACATTAATTTTACCTTCAGCCTGATGACATGCATTATTAATATATTCTTCTTCTTCCTTTAGACAAATTCATTCAGATTTGGAGAGACCTCGTGTAGTGAAGGGTTAAGTGAAGGCTTATCTACTCTCTCCAGTTCGAAAGTTTCCCCAAAGTTGCATATATATTTATGTAGATTGCTAGAACAAAAGTAGAAATACTTAATCGGATTGGTAAGATTATATTTACTTGCAAATAAAAGCCACTTCAATAGCCGACTAGTTACATTCTGTGATTTGTTTGCAGAATATTTGCAATGCACGAAGCCTTGAAATGTTCCCCTGCTCGTGCTCTCATCTGCTCTTCCCCTCTTCATATATATTAACTTCACTTTCTATCTTAAAACCTAATTTTCACCTTGCCATCTCCTTCTCTCCTTGCTTATCACCGCTTACCTCCCAGTTACTTTCACTCACCTCTCAGTTCCAAGTCACTGTCATTTTCCTCTCACTTCCCAGTCATTTTCACTCTCCTCCCACTTCCCTGTCACTTTCACTTTCCTCTCATTTTCCACTCACTTCCACAGTTCTCTCCCCTTATTTCCTCCCTCACTTATTATTTTATCCTCTATTCATCTTTCCCTGTTTCAGAGTAGTCTCATAATTTTTTTATTTTCCTTTGATTCTGCACCGTACTGGTAAATAGAGTTGTTTGTGAGAATTCTCTTACATATGCACAACTTCGCTTCAGTTATCGTGTTCAAATTTTGTTTCCGGCCAGCTTCTTCGTAGTTACATTCTTGGTAGTGTTTAAAGCATTGATATGACACAGGCCATTGAAGTTGCAGTCGACAAGAAAAATCGCGATGAAAGGGAAAAGCCTTCGACAATATCAAGCTGCCTGGGAAAAGTAAAATCAGTCAATAAATAAGAAGTATATCACATCCATCACACAACACGAACCCCACCAACACGGCACCCACCGACGACAGTGAGCCACACGACGCTGGACATGGGCGGCGTGGTTGAGATCTGACACTCGTAGGCCCCTGCGTCACGATGCTGGGCGTAGTGGATCTTGAGCAGCCAGTCCTCCGAGCCAGGCTGGTGTACGGACTTGAAGCGCTCGTCTGATGTGTACGTGAATCGGCCCACCGTCAGCAGGTGCAGGTCACGCGCCCGCATCCACGACACCTGTAGCGTGACGAGACATGGGAGGTACTTTAATGTCGAAACTTACTCCGTACTGGGGCGTTGCGAGAGAGAGAGAGAGAGAGAGAGAGAGAGAGAGAGAGAGAGAGAGAGAGAGAGAGAGAGAGAGAAATATAATTATAACTTCTACACATTTTCTCGTGACCGTACTCTCTTGCCCATCTCACATAACATCCCTCTTACTCTCTGTCACCTGTCACACTTCACATCACCTCACATCCCCCCCCCCCCAGCGCACCTCACACACACACACACACACACACACACACACACACACACACACACCGTCTTTCCTCCGAGGTACTTGATGCGACAGTTTAGTATGGCCGTCTTGCCCAGCTGCGCCGTCACGTTGCGCGAGTGTGCGTGGTCGAAGCTGGGCCCGCTTAGAGGGATGTACTTCCACGCCACCTCCTTCTGCGTCTCCTCCAGGGCCTTGATGATCTCTGCTTCAGTCCCGCCGTCCACTGGTAAAAGGAGAGAGATGCAGAGAAATTTAGATGAGACAGAGAAATGAGAATGAATGGAGGCAGAGTAGCAGACGGTATGAGAAAGATAAAGAGAAATTTACATAGGGATGGAGAAATGAGAATGAAGTGATATACAGTGGCAGTCATTATGTTTTCCCACTATTTCTCTGTGTATACTGGGCACTTGGGGTATATGTGTTACTTTCCTCCCTGACGCATCATATCAAAGAGCATCGTAGATATGTCAAGCCCATTGCAGATTCCAAAAATTGGCAAACAAAGGACAATGACAGCTAGAAAAGGTGAAATGTTTATGAATTAATGTCTCACTTTGATTTTCACTGCAACTCCTGTGTCTAGGTATCCACGTCCTTATCATTGTCCACGACTGAGAGAGAGAGAGAGAGAGAGAGAAGGGGTCGGTTTACTTAAGGAGAGATAATACTGAAGTTTTCGAGCCATGCATTTCCCTCTTAGAAAGGGACTAAGGCGTTTCCATAATTAGAGGATTATTGAAATGTGGTGTAGAGGTGTATGGTATGTAGGAGGACTACCGGGCCTTGGGAGCAGGCTGTGAAGTCTATGCCAAGAGTCGGACACATAAAAAAAAAAAAAAAAAACACGACATGATGGCCTTCCTGACGTCACCCACTTGCCCTTTCGTGGAACTGAACTATCAACCCTTCGATCGACAGCGTAATCACTCGGCCACTGTGGTTGCAAGGCGAAAAAAGAAAAATCAATATACTTGAAGTTTATACGAGAGAAGTTTTATTTTTATTTTTTAATTGTGGCAAAAGAATTGAGTAGATGAGCACCACTGAGAAAAGTGGATAGAGAGTGAAAGGTAAGCTGTGAGTATATGTGAAGATGCTTGTCTACTACAGTACAGTATAATGGTGAGAGTGTCAGAGGTTTTGTAAGCTTTGAGACATTACTGTGCTTATACTGAAGACGAATATGCAGCAAAATGAGATTATTTTATTTCATTTTATTTAGTTTTGCATGAAAAGAAGGCAGCCGATCGGGTATCGAAAATTTAAAATAACTCATTGTCATAAATGTTGTTTGTAATTTAGGAAAAAATGGGGCCCTCAGTCTAAAATAAATAGTATATATATGAGATGCGGGTAATAAAGCAAACTGGGTGGAATGGTAAATTCTTCAGCCAGAGGACGTATTTATTTTTTCCCTTACTGCTACAATAGATTTTCATACAATTTACAAGGGCGTCTTAGTACTGAAAGGGGTAATGAAGACTGTATCTACAGTTTGTCCTCCACTTCGAAAAGCCTCTGAGAAGCTGAACATAGTCGTCAGAAGAATGTGGGTATGAAATAAAGGTCGTTCTCTGGATGAAGAGGTTAAAGTGACAGTAAAGAGGGGTTGGAAGGTTATACTCTTTTTTTAGTAACTTGGTCTAAAACTGCCATGTCTCCATCGTGGAACCCTGGATTGCAACAATAGATTAATACTAGAATAAGATGTTAGTCGCAAAGTAGTGCTGTGGAATGGGTGAAGAGCCATAAAATTGTTTTCTTCTGCGACTGAGCTACGTGATATATCCTGGAAAAGGATGAAAACCTGGGCCAAATTAAGGAGCAAGCAGTAAAGCGAAAGACCGTACGTGCTGAATAAACAGAGGAAGACATACAGTTTCGGCCAATTCTTTTAGTCCAGCTATAATGAAACTCTTGCTTTAAATTCTAGAACTCTTGATAGGTTTCGAAGATCACATCACTGGATTTTTAAATGTGTTGCTCATTGTCTCCCTATTTATAGTAATGAATTGGGTCGATATTTGTACTCTACGTTCCCAATCTAAAAAAAAAAAAAAAAAGTTGAGTGATCAGAAAAGTTGCTTGAAATTTTGTAACTGGCACGACAATTGGTGTCTTGGTCTTCAGTGAAGTTCTTCCTCGGATCTAAAGGTCAATAGCTGAATTATGCCTCAGACGCAAGAATAGCCTGGGAGATATTTAACCCATTCAGTACGAGGACTTTTTTACATTCTGTTCTCGATTTCCCCTCATGATTCTGTTGAGCTTAGGATAAATTTCCGAAATTAATTAGAGAGCCTTACACTCGAAAGCATTAGACTTAATTTTTTTAAGCAAAGTTCTTTTTAATTGTTTTGCAGTTTTTGTTTCCATTTAACGTCGAAAAGCTTTTTCCAAATCTGATTTTTTTTTTTTTTAAGATTATAGTTAAATTATGGTTATTTAGATTGACATTGCTACTTGCAGACGACGAATTTGTTATGCCTAAGGGAAAAATGAGTTAATGAAGAGATTATGGAATGCTATCTCTAACGTCTCCAGTTCGATAAGTCTTTCCAAAGCTTAACGGAATCGTTTGGTAACAACAGGAATAAAATTAAAAATGAGTCTTACTGAAGGGCTTAAAATTCCAATTGTCTGCTCAATTTTTTCTAGAGCTTTTTCCACCGCGATTTACATGTTGGTATGGTGGCAAGAAATTCGTTACACTCAACTTTGTAAAATTAACCAGGCCATCTCTACGCCAGCTTCCGTGAATGACCGTAATGGTAATCTGGTTAATGCTACTATTTTCAGGAGCTTAGTCAATGCCTTGCGTGATGAGGGGTGGACAGTGGAGGTGGTAGAACATTTCGGAGAACAGTCTTGCACACAGCAATGCTTTGTCAAAGAAAAAAGGCTTTTTTTCAAGCTACAGAACAAGGACGCAGTTTTTACATCAACGTTAGCCAGTCGAGAGTGATTACCGGTATGTTTTTTAATGGTGTGTGTGTGTGTGTGTGTGTGTGTGTGTGTGTGTGTGTGTGTGTGTGTGTGTGTGTGTGTGTGTGTGTGTGCGTACTTTGTTTTAGCAAAGCACCAAGACTTGGTGGAAGGGTTGAGGAACAGTCTGTGTGTAAACTTATTATTTTTTTAAACAGTGAATCAAAAATAAACATCACACAGTATGTCGAAGATTAAGCTAGAAAAATCAACAAAATTTTTTTTATCCAAGTTTGGCCAAACTTTGCGGACGGGCTGAGGGTAAGGTAAGAATGAAGAATTAGATCAAACTCACTGGAAGCGTTGCAGGTCAGACAAAAAGTTATTTTATTTTTTATTTTTTTTAACAACAGAAGTTTAAAGAACAGTATCACTGGAGAAGGTGAAATTAAACGGCTTTCGTCCGATTTACAGTATACTAAACTTTGTGGGAGGGTTGAGGATAAGGCATGGAAGTAGGATTTTATTTGGGGAACAGAGTCATAGGCTACTGTCACAGGACAAGGTCAGCTCAAACAGCTTTGGCCTGATTTTAACCAAAATTGGTGGAAGGGTCGGGGATCAGGTAAGAACTCTGGGATTCAGTTTGAGAACCAGCAGTCAAAGGTCGGGGTCAAAGATTAGGGTCAAAGTTCGATCCGTGTGACTGTGTGTGAGCAAAATATCTAAAACAGCTTTTACCTAATTTGGATTAAATTTGGTGGATAAGTTGAGGATCACCCAAGAGGTCGACAGGCTTTTTAATTTTATCTTTTTATATAGTACAGTAGGTCATTGGATATGTCAGATGGCATGGTCAGCTTATGCAGTTTTTATCTTATGTCGACTCAACTTTATGGAAGGGTTCAAGTTAAAACAAAGTTAGAGACCATATTTTTGAGAACACAGGCCAAGGTCTCAGGGAAATGTCAAATGTCAAGGTCACTGGGTTAAGTCGACTTAAGCAGTTTTAATTTAGCTGGAAGCAAAGTTGGTAAAAGGGTTAGGCATGAAAGAAGTCATTTGATTTTTAGGGGTATCTGTACACAGTGAAGGTTATAGGCCATCATCGAGCTCAGTAGGTGGGCGTGGTTCTTGCATTCTTTGAGTGCACCCTTTTTATAAAATTCCTAATTCATTCTAGTAATTAGTAACCCTTGTTACTAGGGTGATCTCATAGGCTTTACTTCTTTATAGTTACAATTTTACCCCTATTGTCAGAAGAGGTAAGTATCATTGCATATTTGTTTCTACCAGACGATATAAATTAGCTTAAGACAGATATTTCTATATAATAATGTTAGTTACAGCCTTCATTAACCTTTGGAATACGAGGGAGCTCTAAGAGCCGCCACACCAACTCCGAAACCAGACATATTCTGACGCATATTGTCCGAAGACACAGAGTATGTGGTGCCACATTCTAGCATGATTCTGACCACCAGTGTGAACGCCCCACCAGGTTTATGAAATATTTTATTGGTTGTTACAGTGGCCGATTGTTTCCGACGGAGATGGTCAGCCATTTTACATCAGACTATGTCTAGTTACGGCCTTGGTGTGGCGTCGCCCTAGGAAAAAAAAATCATCTGGATGCAGAAAGAATAAAACGTGGTGTCCTCTGATCGTGTTAAAGATGGATTATTCATGCTTCATCGTGCGTGACGTTTCTGCAGTAATCACTTACGTCCTTTCTTTTCTATTGACAGAGAAAGCGGAAAATTCGCAGGTCATGATCAACAAGAAAAGGTAAGTGAAAACTATAATTCAGTTTATGTTTGTTTTTATGTTTACGCTTACGTTTTGAAGGCCTTGGCCATATACGCATGATAAAGCCTTGTTTTACTTGACGATTGTAATTATTAGTTATAACGGGTGCCAAGTAGCCACCAACAAGTAGGTTAGGCAAGATTTTTATTTGTCATATATTCTTACTGTCGCAAACCCATACCTAGGGCCTTGGGTTTGAATTCGAAGTTTTCCCTCACAAACGCCAGCTGACATCAAAAGTTAGCGAGTCCTGCTTACCCCATGGAATAGTATGCGATTGTGCAGAAGTGATTTGCTTGTGCAGAAGTCTCTACCCGTACTTTAATTATGTAAAAGTGATTTGTTCCCCGCCTGGGAGTTTTGTAATACAAGCCACTGAGGTTTTGACTCTACATAACTCGAGTGGTATTACCTCCCAGTAACGACGGAAACCATTCGACTCCCATTTACTGCGCAAGATTGAGCATTATAATCACTGAGACATAGCTATAGTAAAGGCTGTCATACAAACAAAATGTATCATCATACTCATTCTGACCTCACAACAGCAGAAAATACAATGAGTTAGGCAAAAGCAATCAGTAGGTACTAAATATTAGAAAGTAATTATTTCATACTCTTACCTGGAGCAAAAGGCAGGAGAATAAGTAGGATGCAGTACGTGAAGGAAGCCATTACACCTGTCCTCACGTCCTGCAAGAACAACAGGAGAACATAAGTGTTACTAACATTCTAGAATACAAATTGGAAATACACGATAAATGTTAGTTAGTAGGCTGCACATGATATTAGCATGATTGGCTTTATAGTGCGGCTGCAATTCTTAAACCATCTCGAAAATGCGTCAGTATCTAATGACATCTTGAGAAACCTGGTACCAAGCGCGACGGGAGTATTGGCAATGCACAGACTGTCTTTTGAAACAAAGTAGTTACGCATTACTCCTTCATTTGCTACCATATTTATTAGATGGTGGAATCAAAGCAATAGTAAGAATTAAAACTGTTGTCAAACGTGCTATAGATTCTTACCCTACATGTTGCGCAGGATACTTCATAATTTCTCTCTTTACACACATCGAAACCTCACTTGATGAATTACCTAAGTGTTAT
This sequence comes from Coenobita brevimanus, assembly GCF_032717465.1. Lineage (NCBI taxonomy): Eukaryota > Metazoa > Arthropoda > Malacostraca > Decapoda > Coenobitidae > Coenobita > Coenobita brevimanus. The sequence goes on from NC_136981.1 coordinate 906,378, forward strand.
ATCCGTGCCAGGAATACTAATAAGTCCGCATTTTTGTCGAGTTAGAAAGCTCCCGAGCACCTCTTCCTCAGCGTTTTTTTTTTTTTTTTTTTTTTTTTTTGCTTAATAGACCTTGCAGTCCTCTTCTGTGTTACTTAAGTCAGTCTAATATCACCGTATTCTGCATAAATAACGCTCAAAGCGAAATAAGCCAGTTGCATCCAAAAATAAATCGCGAAGGAAGAGATGTTAGGGAGATTCCTTACTGCCTATAATATAGTTAAGAATACATGTTAGCCAATGCCGGCAAACTTATAGTACCACGATATTTCAAAAAGAATACACTCTACTGCATACCTCAGTGTTGTTATTTTTTTCTCTACTTAGTTCATTCGACTTCAGTAACTAATTATAGCAGAAAACAGCGACAGGTTCAGAGTGTACACAAATTCAGATGAACACAGATTCAGGTCTCTTTCTCTCTCTCTCTCTCTCTCTCTCTCTCTCTCTCTCACACACACACACACATGAATAGTGCGGCAGTGAGGGCAAGTTCGGTGACGGCAGGCGGGAATAACTGGCTCACTGACGACATAACCCGCATTAAATATTACTCAGCCGCAAAGTTATGTGGCAGTACTGGGAAATACTACGGCGGGGGAATATTTCTGGTATTTTCAACAAAAAACGAGGTACGAGTAACAGTTGGATATGAATAAGTTACCATCATCACCATCATTATCATCATCATCATCATCATCATCATCATCATCATTGCCCTCCTTTCCACCAGTGTATAATAAATGGGAGGGATCCAGAAATAGGAACAGGGAAGCAAGAAAAGTATTCTAAATGAATCACGCTTTCATTCGCCCGTCATTCAGGTCGTCGAATTAATTGCTTTGCCTCACAGATCAAACGACTGAGAGAGAAATGTGCTTCGTAATTCCTTTGGGATAAGGTACATTCCGCCGACTGACAATCAAACAAAGTGGGGTAAACCATATCATGTGCATCTTTATCCACCCTTTCATTTTTCTTCAGGTGGCTGAATCGGTAGAGAGGCGGCTTGCAGTCCTAATGGACCCAGGATCGAATCTCGGCTGGGGCAGGGAACAGTTTAAGGATTTGAATTTCCTAAAAGCAGACTTTCCTGATCTACCAGATGACCCGCCGACATGTCGTAAAAGTACCCCCGCTAATACCAATACACCAGTCCTGTATGAGACAGCCCTAGCATGTATTCAATATGGACGGTGGGTGTTAGCGCCGAAGTGGTGACATGTGGAGGTGTAGGAGGACTACTGGGCCTTGGGATAGGCAACTGCCCCCAAGAAATAGGCCCTGAGCCTTTGCCCAGAGTCGGACAAAAAAAAAAAAAAAAAAAAAATATATATATATACTTACGTATCCTTTTATTTTAGGCTTGCACTCCTGACCAATCATGCCTTCTTCTGCCCCAAGACTTATTCAAACATACCTTTTTCACCACCCAACTCACCCTCTTCTTTAGTATATCGTAACATCTAAAGCTAACCATCTATTTTCAAATTAATGGACTTATTAACTCCACAGATTACATGAATCTCAACAATACTTCTCTTCATCAGTGTATTCAACCTGCACACATCCTTCATCAGTGCCATTTCTACTGCTGTCATACATGATCTTTGATACGACATTCCAAAATCTCGCACTCTTATGCTTTTATAGGCACTAACACAACTTTGTTTAAGTTTCTTGAAGCCTCTGTTATCAAAGCTATTCAGGAGAGTTCATAGTACCTCCTCCTCAGCGATTTATTTTTCATATTATACCTAACTATTCCCCTGTACTTTTTCTATATAGCTTTAGTATAAACATAGTCTGCATCAGTAACACACAAACGGATATTAAGGTGTAATATGCAAAATAAATCGCTAAGACAGATGTGTTACGAAATCTGCCAAAGTCACTTACAGGACGACTCTTATTCCTATGTTCAGTATGAAGCCATTCAGAGCACCAGTCACTACTTTTATGGGTTGTTCTACTCTCCACTCTGCTGTCGGACGCCTCTGTATTTTTGATGGCGTGGTGCGTTGCGTGGTGTGCTGTGTGATGTGTTGCGTGGTGTGCTGTGTGATGTGTTGTGTGGTGTGCCGTGTGATGTGTTGTGTGGTGTGCCGTGTGATGTGTTTCGTGGTGTGCCGTGTGATGTGTTTCGTGGTGTGCTGTGTGACGTGTTGCGTGGGAAGGTATAATATAGTCAGGTGGCACAACAACATGCCTCTCTATTGGTTGTGTGGTGTGTTGGGTGGCAAGGCATACAGTCAGCTTGTACAAGGCCATGCCCCTGTACAGACGTAATGTGTTGCGTGGTGTATTGTTTGGTTATATTACCCCGTGTTTACGATAGCATTTACGCGTGGTGTTTGCGTGGTAAGGTATATGGTTCAACCACTCGTTGTTTTTGTGTTTGTGGTGGCTTGTTGTGTTGCATGGTTTGTTGCATGGTAAGGTATATGGGTGTCTGACTCCTTGATTCCATGTTCGTGATGATGTAGGGCATTTTACTGTGAGGTATATATACTGATGTAAATAGAAAAAATAAATAAGCTTTACAGATAGACAGATGGGTTATACAATACAGTCATGGAGTTGAGAGTCTTCCAAGGTTAAAAAGTGGAACCATTAAAGACTCACATTAGTCCAGTTAACACTTTGGTTACATTTCGCTAGCTTTAAAACTCTTCAGACAAAACAAGAAAGATAACTGCTTCCCTGGCCACACTACTAGCCTCTGTGCTGAATTGTCAGGAGAAGGTAAGCCATTATGTACAAGCACTCTTACGATCATTTATACAGACGGCAGTGTCAACATCGTATTTCCCGGTACACAGAGCACACCACAGTTTCTTGGTTCTTGGTTCTGGATCTGCCATGCATATGATACCTTTCACTCCTTTTATCCACATGTATGTCACTTGCCATGTTTGTGTAAGAAGAATGCATTATACAGGGTTATGAGAGCGACTCTTGTTATTATAGGGGCGACAAACAGGCCTGATCTAAAGTTGTGTACTTATGTATCGACTTAGGCGTAATGTATTTTTCATATACTAGTTACTTTTTCCTAGCACTAAAAATATTGACACATTAAATGCTGTGATATCTTTTTTTCAAATGTTATACTTGTAGCAGCAGTAAACTAATAATTTTATACTAAATTTGAGACAGCGCCATCGTACTGAAGGGTTAAGTGAAAGCTGTATCTAACTTAGACAATTCGAAAAATCTTCCAAAAAATCTTAAGTAACATTAATAAACTCGTTTGGTGGCAGCAAATATAAAACACAGTTACAAAGATAACAGTGGAATTTACTAACGGTGTCCCTTTACGTGAGGCCGTTGGTCACCTTAATTAACAGCTTTCCCCTTAATAAAAACAAGTGATCACTGAGCCGCATGTTTTACCTGCAATTGTTACGCGGTGGCCTAATTAAACCTGCCTCGGAAAAATTAGTACAAAAAAGAAGGGCAGCAATTAGCACAGCCATTGTTCTTCTCTACTGTGA
>NC_136981.1:914913-947413 GCF_032717465.1 Coenobita brevimanus
ATTATTCCATTATTGTGTAGCCAATATTCAGTCTTCATTTGCCCCATCAGGAGCGTAGGGGCACGGCACTTGGCTATTCAGTCCTGACCATTAATGTCCAGGATTTCTGTGTGAGATGCTGCTGGAAGAGTACTTAGCGTGTCGCCCTCCGCTTATCGGCTCATAGTCACGAACTCATGGATCCAAACCATGGAGTTCTCCCCTTTATCAACTTTGAAAATGTCTCGGTTCATCTTTTCTAAAGGACCCTGAGCACCAATAAGTTAAGGCGAGGGTGACCAGCCCTGCATGCACCTGAACGACATTATGGTAACAATACATCTCAACTACCAACTAACCCTAAGATGAACGCCCTTACGGGCTTCATCCGATCGGATCGCCTTAACCCACTAGACCATCGGACGTTCATTTGTCTATATGGATACCACTCAGCATGGTTAATAGTTTCCCAAATTAAACCATTTAGCTTGACACTCAGTGTAGAGCCACCTGAAGGTTGCGCCACATCTAGTAAGTGGAGAGGAAGCGCAGTGCATTAAAAAAAAAAAAAAAGCATGATAACTTTGGGAAAACAAATGACACTTTTGGTAGGTCGGTGTTATTCCAAGGGCCTGAGTTAAAGAAATATAGCCCATGTATCTCATTGGTATGGCTGATAATACACTCTCCTTCTTATTATCCCGTACCAGTTATGAGATAAGTACAGATGAGTAAACAAAGAGCGAAAAAGACATATGAAGACAGGACCTTAATTAGAGAGATGCATAATTAGAGTGTGATTGCTGTGTAAGCCTCGTGGGTTGGTATTCAAGGCAATGATGGATTTAGGTGAAATTAGTAGGAGGCGAGGAGAGGGAGAGAGTGATGTAATGATCAAGGCAACTAGAAAGGAAGGAGGGAGAAAGATGGCTATAAACAGTGAAACAGAGAATGGAATGAGACAAAGACTAGGCAAAGTGTAATGCAACAATATGAAGCAAAACATGCATTCAAGGAGATACATTTATATCTCTATCTAATCCAATCCCAAGATATTAAAAACTGTATGCTGAATCGACTCCGTACTCCCATTAATCTTGAACAGTTGCTCGTATTCCTCCTTGTGTGCAGTAGGCAACAGTTCTCATGATTTGGGAAGATCACCACTTACAGATTTTCGAAACAGTGTGGAGTCGAAGGCTTTTCGTCTCACCTTTAGCCTCACTCCTCTCCATTTCGCTCCTCTCTCCATCTACTATCTCTGCTATTCTGGAACATGGCTTGCATTCCATCCTGATTACGGCTGGTGTACAGTAGTCGTTCTTCAACACACTTCCACTCCCTTTGTGTCTAACTCTCTAATGTATGAGCCAGCTGGTAATCACAGTCCTTCAGATAAGCAACTCTGTAGCTGTCTTCTTCAGTCTCTATTTTACTATGCCTGTGATCTCCAGGTGCAATATCTCCAGGTATCTCGAAATTAATGGATATTTCTAATGGCTCTGTTTTGTTCTTTTTCCCAAAAGAAAATAATGCATTCAGTTTCTGGTTCTTTTTTGTTTGTACATAAAGAAAAAAAAAGTAAGGCATGAGTGGTAGAACAGAAAACTTGGTTGGGTGGGGGTGTCATATTGGTGGCGTTTGAAATATCTGTAATAACTTGACATCATATTGAATAATGACATGTGAAAAAGCATGAAAACATTCTAATTACTATTCTCTTATCAGACTAGCAAAAAGAATCCTGGTTTAGTATACCTTTCGCCAACCTCTTTAACTACCATGAAAATATAATGAACCATTTCACTGCGGCGACTTTTTTTTTTTATGTTATTTATTGCTTTTCTCAAGCAAATTAACCCAGCTTAAGGGAACATACAAGTAGTTATGGGAAAATTAAGGCTATATTTAACGCTTAAAATATGATGTTACCTTTGTCCTCGTATGCACGTCATACTTGTAGTTTCTTAACATCATGATTTACATATTACACGAGCATATTAACATGCTACATGGAGGGGGAAAAATGGTCAGAAAGAGGTACTGGAACACCCGTAAGCTGCAGAATAAAACCCCCAACCAACATCGTAACAGAGAAGAATAAATCACGGGGACAACGTACGTAATTTGTGTGTAGAGAGAAGAATGAGAGGTTATGATACTATGGGGTATGTACGGTGCAATTGCTGAGTGAGACAGCTGGGGTAAGAGGAAGGGTGGCCAGGTGAAGGGCATGAAATATCCATCCATACATACATACATACATGAAGATAGATAGACTGATTGATAGATAGATGGACAGATATACAGTAGACAAAGATATATGGAGAGAGAGAGAGAGAGAGAGAGAGAGAGAGAGAGAGAGAGAGAGAATGTTCAATGATGCATTAACTATTTATGCCTGAGTTCATAGCGCCCTTATGGGAAATCGGTGAAATCAATGATTCCTGCAATTCGCTGAGCTTACTTCTGATAGAGGTACTAGCAGCAGTTCTCTCTCTCTCTCTCTCTCTCTCTCTCTCTCTCTCTCTCTCTCTCTCTTTATTCATTCTAGCCACCACTAACTTGTCAGATTCAAGGGTTCAAACAATAAAATAGTCTGATGATGACAATCATCATCATCATCATCATTATAACAATAATAATATTGTTCTGTGGCTTACGTTGTTATTGAGGACATTCCATGTGCCTCAAAGGGAGAGGGGTGAGACTTACCCCTCATCCAGTATTGATCTGGGGAAGCAAAGGTGCCCTCTGGGTTTGTTTTGATCCCTGAGGCCAGGTACAATCGGGAAAAAAGAAAAAAATTAAAGCTCGCCTGCTGTTCCACTGCGTCTGTTCCACACTTAGGCCATGTATGTCACCTTCCTCCCTGACACATTTTATCTAAGGGCATCATCTACCGGCAAGGAAACATATCAAGGCTCTCTCAGCTTAGGATTATTACCCAACAGACCGAAAGTGAAAAGTATGAGGTAAAATATTAGATGAGCTTTAGTAACTACGAGCAGGGATACGTACAGTGCCAGACCTCACACAGCTTTGGAATAATAGCCAGCAGAGAAAGCGACAAGTATAAGAGGTAAAATAATAGTAGAAATTTTGTAACTGCGGGCAGAGAAACATACCAAACCTCTCTCAGTTTATAAATATTAGCCAGCAGAAAAAAAAAAAAAACAGAAGTAGAAGAAATAAAATACGAGACGAACTGTATTCCCTTGTATTGATGCAGAGAAGTCTGGCTCCTTCGTATTGATGCGTAGATGGTCAGTGGCCCAGATCCTGCGTCATTCGCTCCGAATCAAGTAAGAGAGGGTACTAGGTTGTTTTTATCTGACGGAACTGAGTCACTCCTACAATTTGACTACTGAGTTATGATAACAAGAAACTCAATGCCGCTCCTGAACAAATAAGTGAGAATTATGCTCTGTTTTTTTTTTTTTTTAACCTGATGGAGCTGTGCCACGCCCACAGTTTGAATACTAAGTCGTGGTTGCATGAAATTCGATTAACTTTATTTATAAAGTAGGAATGGTTGCTAGTCAGATCGACCCTCCAGTCTGAGTACACTTGGTCATCATCTAAGCTGAAAAGAGTTAAGAGTTTCTTGTTAGCTTAAGAAAAAAAACAAAACGCAACATTGATTGCATCTTGAGATTTATTACTGGTGTTTGCGTATGTGTCATGAAACACTTGATGAAAAGGCTCGATTTCATTTATAATAACTGAGTAAGAGAAAGGGTTCGCTATGAAAGGAAAGAGACGCAAACACTGCAGTAAATCATTAATGTTATCGTACCACCATACGTGTTCGACCACAGGAATGCGTTCATGATTAAAGTGGTGTTGGTGATGCAGGAATTTAGAGGGTTCCGCGTCAATCCCAGGGCTAAGTTTAGTAACACCGTGACCATAATTCTGGAAGCGAAGTGCCAGAGGTGGTGACTCAACTGCCATCACTTCTCTCAGAGTGCCACTTGCCTTGCAATGACCCGCCTGTACTTGACGCAATGGTCTGACGCACACTATCTTGAGCCTACACAACCGAATGGAGTCAGGTGAGGTGTGGAATGCAAGATGGCTGGACAATGGAAGTTGCACTGAAAGTTATGAAGTTTATGTTTATCCTTTCATGTATTTCAGTATGCATAGACAGTCTACTTAAGGAAGTCACGGTGAAGTCATTATGAAAGGACAGTACTAAATGAAAGCACGAACTTGTGAAGGAAGTCACACTGAAGGCACTGTGAAAGAACGAGCCACTGAAGGAAGCCATTATGAAGGGACAGTCTACTGGCGCAAGTTACTGTGAATGAACAAACAATTGCAGGCGGTCACTGCGAAATGACAAACTACTGAAGGAGGTCACTATGAAGTCACTATGAAAAGACAGTCTACCGAAAGAAGTCGCTATCAAGTCATTATGAACGGAAAACTACTACTGTATAGAGTCATGCAAAGCGTGGAATGCAATAAACATCAAGAACGGAAATGTGTAATGGGAATTGTATTATAAAAGTCACTGCCTAATAGTCATGCAAAGACAAGATTACAAAATACGGTAATGGAGGTTGTAATATAAAGTTAATGTTGGTTCTTTCATAAATAATCTGCCTGAAAGACCTCAAAGAGAAAGTTCCTTTGAAAATGTGGATAAGAAACTGACTCGTCTCTCATGCACACTAAATTTATCAGTATGAAAGGTAGTAGAGCTTTGTCATAATGCTAATGACAGCAAATTTTCTCACTGTTCCACTCCTGCTCTCATCATCCCTTCTGTTGTCCTCTCCATTTCCTCTCTCCGTTCCTAAGTTACTCCCTGTCTTCTACTTTCAGCTTTTCTTTTCTTTAACTGTAGTGTCTACACTCTCACGACACACTCATTCCTTACATGTCCATTCCCATTCACTCTTGTTCTCTCTAATCTTTCTAAATCCACCTCATCAAACGAAGAACAAATTCTCCCATCCTCATCCCCACTGTCCCAGTGACTCACTCTCTCTCCTAGTTCATCTCACTACAGAGGGTACAACTTGTCCCTTTCTCACTCTCATTATCACACCAACTCACCATCTCTTTCATTCCTCCTTACCAAGGAGTGTGCAACCTCTTTATCTCACTATCCCTCTCAGTCCATCTCGTGGCACAGGAGACAATCTCTCCTTTCTCACTCTCACCATCGCACTATCTCACTATCTCTCAGTCTACCTTACTACATAGGGCACAACTTCCCCACCCACAGTTTCTCACATTCTCACTATCTCACTCTCTCTCTCAGTCCTCCTCACCACACAGAATTCAGTGTGTCCTTTCTAACCCTCATTGTTTCAGTATCTCACTTTCTTACTCTCTCAGTATCCTTCTATGTTCACTTCACTTTCACTCTTGCTATCTCACTATCTCTCACAGCCAACCGCAGCACACACTGTACAGGCTATCCTTTAACACCTTCACTGTTTCACTCTCTCGCTTTTTCATTCCACTTCTCCGCATTGGGTATAACTTCTTCCATACTCTCACTATCCCACTTCTCTTAGCCTCACCATCACTTCACATCAGCACACAGAGTATAGCCCATTTCTTACTTCCACTCCCTTGCTTTTTAACTATCTCTCTCAGTTTACATCACTACACAGAGTACATTTTCCTCTTCCTCACCCTCATCTGACAATCTCACCCACTCCCCCCTCATTGTTTCACCCTGTCCCTCGTAACCCCATTCACCCTAACCCTCTTTTCTGACTCCATCCCACCGGATCAGATTTCTCCATTATCTCATCACTCATATTCTTCGCCCTGGAGACACTTCCCTATTAACATATTTTCACGCCGGGTTTACTTTCGGATAATAAGCCAACTTTTTAACTCAGATTATAATCCAACTTTTGTAACTAGAGTTCGTTTACCTTGACCCAGCATAATTTTCTGTCCTTTTGCAGCTTATTTTCCTTACCTTGATCGTAGAATAAAGCAGTACTAAGTCTCAATTTCCTCTTCATAGTTATTTTTCTTGGCTGATACTGTATTCTGGTGTTTAGTGTCACAGTTCAGCATCCGAATAAGACAATGCTAAGGCTCTACCTCCTTTCCATGGCTCTACTCTGTAACAAGCACATATTCTGGCGTTTACCATTGATCATTTAGCGTTCTAGATGGAGAGTTAACAATTTTCGGCCTAGCTACAGAGAGCAGCACATGACTTTATCCTACTATTCACACTTTGCGTTTACATACTCGTCCTTTCCAGTTACACATTCCCTGACTGTTTTCTCAGAGTTTAAGTTCGTCATAATCTCACGACCTACACATCCTTACAGCTTAAGGTCTAATTCTAGGTGTCTTTTGAGATCTCGTAAAACCTGCTTAGCGATTTATTCTGTGCATTAGATCTCAGCACCCTCTTCATGCTATTGATGCAAATTGTGTTGACTTAAAAGCAATATACGTGAAATCCAATATCCAAATACATCGCGGAAGCAGTGGTGCCACAAAGTCCCCTATGCCACTCACAGAACTGGTCTTGAGTACCATTGCGACACAAACATTTTTATAACCCTCACATTCACACAACCTTGAGTCCACATTCCTCGTATCTTGAAACTCCTTGAGCTTTTCTATGCTTTCACAATCAGCACCCTCAAAGCCGTCACACCTGAATAAATGGTGCACTTCCGTGGCTCACATTTCTGACCACAGTCGATACAGTCATACAAGCCAACGTTCCTCTGCACTAGTATTTTTTTTTTTTGTCCTTTTCCTATACTGATACATTGCCAATCTTTCCATACAGCTCCGTGCGTTATTTTTTTTTCTTTTCTTCCAGTTTTACCTGAATGTTTCACGTGTATCGACAAACCAACGTAATGCCTCCTTTAATATTCTTAGTTTGTTACACCACTCCTGCTGTTTCAGTGAATAGAGATTATTTTCCATTACTCATCTGTTGAAATTACTCCGTGTCAAGATATACTTAAATCTCGTCATTGTATACAGACTGTTGTTGTAGGCTCGGAGTGGTCAGTGTGAGTATTGGTGCTGGCTTCCCTTTGAACTCTTTCGTTGGGTTCACACACCCTCATTATCCACACACTCCTCCCACCTGCATGACTCTCTCTCTCTCTCTCTCTCTGACACACACACACACACACACACACACACACACACACACACACACACACACACACACACACACACACACACACACACACACACGTACCCTCACCTTCCACATATCCACACCGCCCACACAGCCACACCTCACCGGGCACAAGCCGCCAGTTCTCCTCTTTAACATGCATCTCCTGCTTTGCCTCAATCAGGGACTTTTTGCTGCGGACAAGCCAATCCTCCCACTGATCCTCCCTGATTATTCCTCTCATGTCCTTCTTTTTCTGTCCAGTTAGCGTTCTGCGTGGGCTCTGTCCTTTGCCACCATTCTCATTGCAATACTAATCATTTCCCCTCACCAATAAGTCATTTTTCATATAATTCAGACTACCACCAGACAATTCTACTAAAAAATGTTATTCCAGTTTATTGGAAGGGTTCATTAGAAATGTTATCTAATTATTTCAGTAACAAACAAAGACGAACAAAGTCATCTTTCCAACAAGCATATGACACCCTGGAGTTGGAGAGGTTAATGATGCATCAAGTGTTAATATTCTCGTTTTGGAAACTATCATAGAAATATGAATCATTATGGTCCCGAAAACAAAGATAGTTTAAGATGCTGTTCTTTTGTGGATGCCTTCCACTGACAGGTACACGTCAGGAACCATCAATCTCATCCCAGGATAATGGCTGTTGGAGGAAGTTAACTGATTACTGCCTGGCTGGTCCAAAAGTGATTGTACACTACAAGGCTAGCTGGCCAGAAATTGACTTTGTGTCGGACTTTCACGAGAAAAGGGCTGTAAAATGACATGAAATTAAGAACTTCACATATGTATGTGTTTGAATGTCAAAGTGTTACTTGCTGCTGAAGACGTGTTTCTGCACCCAGCGTCATTTGTCTTGATGACGAGTACATCTCCAGAGTGATAAACGTCTCGAAGGCCAAATGGACGCCAATAATCTGGTCGGGATAGACCCTAAATTCGAGGCTTTACATCGTCGTAACACCAGAGTGATTTTGAATGAATGTGAATTCTTCAGCATTTGTTGAACTCATCCATTACTGGCTGTAGATTTCTGTATACGATATTTATGACAATTGTACTTTATATCGTCAGCCACTTCATTGCCACTCCATACATTTCACTATTAAACTCTAACTTTCATTCGTTACTTCACCTTCCCTCATAATTCACTCTTCCATGGCATTTCGCCCCTTCCACCCCACAAGGTACCTTATCATCATCTGACGTGACATAACTCGTCTCACCAAAGTTAAAACATTCTTTTATTCGCTGCCTCTTTCCATCTTCATCAAGCCCTCGCCATCGCCTTTTTCTCCTTTACGGATTTGTAATTTTCACCACAGTTTATTTCTCCCTACCCATTAATATATTTTATTCAGTATTGAGTTTCATTTTGGTAAGTAATATTGTCTACCATGTTTTTCCCATTCCTTACCTCCCCCTTTCTATACTTACACGTATAATTACTTTTCGTTACAATGTTTGCAAGTACTGCCATATATATCAGTCTGATCCTTGCTTGCCATAAAAAGTACATACATACAGTATATCTGCCCCAGTTAAATGTTTTGCATTTCTCGTAGTAATAATGATATTGTACTGTACATGTGGTCAAAAATAAAAAGAGGGGATATGAATTAGAAACGGTCAAGCCCAAATAAATGCATAAGGATTTCAGGAAAGAAATACCGAAGAGAGTATAAGCATGATATTATATGGGAAAAAAATAAGCTGGGGAAGTGTTCACGTCAACATTCAGAGACCCCCCTCAAAGGTAAATATAATGGAAGGAGATATGGATACAGAGCAAATGATAAGGTTTTTAAAAGGGTGGAAAGGGAAGTTTCTAGTGAAGGTTAGGCGGTTGTGAGATGATGGTATAATGGAAGGCAAAGTGAGGCATATCCATTATTCTTATTACTTCACCCTTTATTGCCTCATCAGGTGCTTTGGGGCCCGCGGCTAGGGAACTTAGGCCCCCTTTTTTCTGGAGACAGTAATTGTTTTCAGCACATATGCAAAATACTTTATAAAGTCTCTGCCCTTTCCCGTGTTCACCCCTTTCATACGTTACTTAGTCTGCGGTAAGTAAAGCATGTTGCGTGGTGTTTTCCCGAGTTAAATACAAGGCGAGTATAGTGCTGGGCGGTGCTGCGTTTCCTGGTGATATTTCTGTCCAAATGGCTTCCTCTGAGACAATAACCCGCCCTTGTTACCACTGTTATTTCTCCATTACTGTCCTGGTGTGGATGTTTTTTTTTTTCCATGTCGGTTCTTTTGCCATAATTGTTTTTATTTCCTACGTTACGATGATTACATTTGCCTAATCTCATTTCCCTGCAAAAATAATTCCTGCCAATTCTTCTTTATAAGATTGTATTTTTGTGAGGTAAAACATAATAAGAGCAGACTAAAGCAGACGTAATTTGGTGCTCTGACTATGCTTTACCAGACCTGGCATGTTTTGGCGCTGCCTTACTAGACTACGTAACCTATTCAGCACGTTTATTTTCCCCCGCCCCTTCTTTTCTTTTTACTTTACAGCATTGTAGTCTCCTGATCCGAAAGTTCATGTGAAAGTAATATCCTTCCCATATAAAAACGTTCCATCCCCAGGTTTTAATTGAAGGTTATTCTATCATGTCATGTAAGCAAGAGGAGCAAGGTTGGACCTCGGTGGATTAGTGTCTGGCCCTTATATCTCAGCTGGAATATTTTCATATGGGATTTTATTAACCCTGAGAAGGACCACATGAACTCACGGATTAAGCTTCGATCTGTATGATTCTCTGTGTGTAATTGAAAAGGAAAGCACCTTATGAGCATTCTCCCTAAAACAATCTTCGATATAACAGTACAGGTCCCGAATCCAGGTCTTGTGGTGGGCCCGGGAGACGAACCCGGTACCTTTTGGTTGTGAGTTGTGTATGCTGCCGATTAATCCACCACACCCCATGTTCTACTTACCCATATTCACGCGTCTTCATGTAAATTTGCTTCTCTCTTTTATCTCTAAATTCTCTTTCCGTTCTTTCCTACGATGTTCGATGCCACTGTTATTGGATTTTAGTCTTCAATTTGCCTCGTCCTCTCCCAAAGCCCTCGCCCAATTACACGCTAATCCTCTCCTCCTCTTCCTGCCTTTCTTCTTTCTGCGTGGTAAAACGTCTTCATTCATTCCTATTCACCTCTTTCCTCTCTTTCTCCATTCTTGTGACTTATTTTTTCTTCCTAATCATCATTTTATCTAATTATTTTTTGTCTTGTTCTCTTCTGTTTTCTCCTGTATTACTATACGTCTTCAATAATTTCCCTGTTTATCGGGAGTATAATCCTTCTGATACTTCTATTCTCTCTCTCTCTCTCTCTCTCTCTCTCTCTCTCTCTCTCTCTCTCTCCCTCTCTCTCTCTCTCTCTCTCTCTCTCTCTCTCTCTCTCTCATCACAACACCTCCTCCTCCTGCTCCACCACAGTCTGAGATAACTGAATATCGACCCCAGACCCCGTTTCTACAGACGTTCTCTCTCTCTCTCTCTTTGTCAAGTGCTTCTCCTTCTCCTCCATTCCGTGCTGTCTCCCTTTCCTCTCTTCTTTTATTGTATTGCAAATTTCTGTACTTCCCACCTTTTATGATTCGTGGCTTCTGCTATTCTTTTCACGCATTTTTCTTCCCCCTTTTACATTTTCCTCTTTTATCCTTTAATTTTGCTTCATTCTCTCTGGTGTTATCTTTGTCTTCTAGTATTGTCATTGTCTTCTCACTCATTACCTTCTCTCCTTTCCACTTGTGATACTTTTTTCCTTTCTCCCTTTAATTTTATTTCTTTTCTCCTCTCTCCATTCCTGTTGCATGCCTGTTACTTTTTCCTTTCTTTTGTTATTTCTGTTCTATTTCTTTTCTCTCCATTCTTGTTACATTACTCTTTTTCTTTTCGATTTTATTCCATTTTTCTCCACTCCTGTTCATCTGTTTTCATTCCGTTTCTCTCCATTCCTGTTACTGCGATCTTTCTCCTGTTAATTCTGTCCACATGTCATCCTGTTCATGTCAGCTACTTTAATTTTACCTTTTATCTTGTTAATTCCATTCCACTCCCCTTCTTTGTCCTTCCGACACTCTTTTTCTCATGTCAGCTCTATTCCTCTGCCATCCTAATTTGCTCCTGCCGCTACTACCCTTTTCTCCTATTAACTGTATCCCACTTTTTTCATCTCTCATTACTCTTGTTAATCCCAACACTCCAATGACAAATTAGTTTGGTTTATATTTCCTACCACCAGTTAGTTTCACATAGATTTTGAAGATTCTGTGGTGGTGAAGGACGGAGGAAACGCCATATCTGTCTGACAAATTAGTTCAAAAAGTTAACCTTGAATTGAACAAAACCGTCTAGCATTGATAAACACACACACACACACACACACACACACACACACACACACACACACACACACACACACACACACACACACACACACACACACACACACACACACACACATCTGATGACTCCTCTCCATTCCTGTACTTACTCTTTCTTAGTTACTGTGATCCAGTCCGTTTTGTTTATGTGAGTATGTGTGTATTTATGTACTCGTATGTATCTGTGTATGTATGTACTTTTATATGTATATGCGTATGTATGTATGGGTGTATGTATGTATAATAATAAAATATATCATAACTGCATCATCAAAGCTGGATCAGAACTTCAACCTGCATTGTGTGTGGGTCTAGGAAATGTTCAGATTTTGATGCAGCTCAGTTCAAGGTCAAGCTCAAGGATCTAGGTCAAAGTCCGGGCTCGGCGTCGATGAGATCCAGTTAATCCTCTCCCCCGACTCCTCCGATTTTCCCTTTCCTCCAGTCCCTTCTTTCCTCCAACCTCTCCCTCTCCTCCAGTTTCTCCTTTCCTCCCATTTCCCCTTCCCTTCCAGTCACCCTAACTGCACCGTCTCCCTGCCCTACACCACCACTACCCCTGCCTCTCCCATTCCAGCGGCACACCAGCTGTATGCAGTGGGGACATACATGGCAATGAATGTCGCCCTTATTCTAGATGGAATCGAGAGAACCTTCTAGATTTAACCCTCCCAATCCAAAACGTCTTTCTTAGTTTGATCCTGGTATTTTTCCATAATGCTAAATGGATCCAAGAGAATCATCTAAACTTGAGCCTATGGTAAAATTTCTCTTTCTATTTTTGCAATAATGTGGCCAGAGAAGGAAATCAGTGCTGCCTTGATTCTATATGGAACCGAGAGAACCATCTGGCTTAACCTCTTCACTAGAATGATGTACTGTATGTCTTATTTTTTACCTTCCATTTTCATTGGCTTTTATTAAACGAAAGAAGAATAGGTGTTAGTGAGAGGGGTAATTAGGGCTTTATCACACCCCTGCATGGCGAAAACCCTCTTGAATGTTTTAAAATAGTCGGGAGATACTAAGCTTAAATTACAAAATGCGTCATGGGTTTCAGGAGGCTAAAGAATATCCAGTTTGGGTGAAATTGGTAAGCCAGTCATTTGGATCTTCATTATTAGG
This sequence comes from Coenobita brevimanus, assembly GCF_032717465.1. Lineage (NCBI taxonomy): Eukaryota > Metazoa > Arthropoda > Malacostraca > Decapoda > Coenobitidae > Coenobita > Coenobita brevimanus. Next base: position 927,583 of record NC_136981.1, read on the forward strand.
AAGACGGGTTAACGATCCCTTCAGTGGTATGAAGTCCTTTACGGCATTTTTTTTTATTCTCCTACCTGCTTGATTATTACATTTAGCTTAGTAGTGAGAGTGTTAATGAATGTAATATTTAATCCCCTCAGTTCCAGAAGTCTACCCTAAGCTGAATATGACCGTCTGGAGATAGAAAAAAAAAAAAACATTGATACAGTCGTCATCTCGTTTAACACGTAAATCCCTTACAGATACTTGGTATAAAGGCAAGTATCAATAATTAATGTGTTAATCTACTTCAGCTCTGCCCCCCCAAAATTTTTCCCTAATAATGTTAAACCTACGGAAATGATATGACCGGAAATTATTAAATGCCTTTCACTGAACTTGCCTCACCATTCAGTGAAAGAAATAAGCAGCTACGATAACACTTTCACTGTTTCATATTTTCTCGTATTTTATTTCAGTTGACGCCATTTTTGTTTATATATATTTTTTTAAAATCTGAGGGTGAGTCACAGGTACATGAGTGTTTGTACTGGAAGGTTACCATTAATCCTACCGTGGAGATTACTGCTCTTTAATATTTTCTTCCAGATAATACCACGCGACGTTATTCAGCTGAGAGTGAGTTATATGAGCCTCTGAAGTCCTGCTTTGAATTGCTATACTACCTCTGCTTATCACCTGTTCAATTAATAGTCTTAGTAAAGCAGCCATTTAATTTCATACCTTCCATAATAAGAAAATAACACTGAGAAGGGAATTCATGTTCTTGTATCAGTGGCCACAGATGTAATAAGCTCCATCACTGCATATAAGAACAAATGTAACTGTCCTGTGAATCCATCTGGGTGTCGTGACTGACATTGATCATATATTCTCCACTTTTCCACTGTTTGAACTCTGCCGGCACGCACGGCCGAAACACAAAGTCGACTCTGCACACTAAGGGACAAAAGTTTCCTGATATTACCTCTTACTTTCCTCTGCTGGTTAATATTCCTAATACGACACAGGCTGTTTATGTTACTCTACCTATTGTGTTCTCACCTCTTGTATGTTTCACTTTTCCTCTGTTGGTTGGTGTTCCTAATTAAAGAATTGGTTCTCTATCCATAGATGATTCCCTGTGTTATGATGCGTCAGGTAGGAAAGTGACGCGTAAGCCCTAAGTGTGAAATCGACGCAGTGGAATAACAGGCGAACTTTTGTCCCCGCCTGTATGCCGTACGAAATCACTTGTGCTTTTGTAGTGCGGTATTAGAAGAAAGTAGTGGTAGTTGTAGTAATAGTAGTAGTAGTAGTAGTAGTAATAGTGGTGGTAATAATAATAATAATAATAATAATAATAATAATAATAATAATAATAATATTTCATTCATTCATTGCCAGACGCCATGTATCCCAAACGGGGTGGCCAAGGGCTTAGAGTTAATTGTTTTACAGGGAGGGGCACTAATCCTCCACCAACCCCACTTGACACGTAGGGAGAAATAATAATATAATATAATATAATAATAATAATAATAATAATAATAGAAGATGATGATGAAGAAGAAAGAAAAAGAAGGACGAGGAAGAGAAAGAAGAAGAAGGAGAAGAAGAAGAAGAAGAAGAAGAAGAAGAAGAGGAGGTGGAAGAAGAAGGTTTGGTTAAAAAATAGTCAGCACGATTTGGCAATAAAGAATGCCATTAACAGTACCGCTTCAGGTGATGTTTGTATTTTTCCAAATTGCAGTAATTCCAGTACCCCTAATAACACATGTATGTGACTCCTCCGGTTGATAATAACAAACTAAAGTGAACTGTGTTATCATCTTTACGATGTGGAATGTGTTGTGCCATTTTACGATACACCCAACACAGAGGTCTGGCTTGAGTATACTCGATTATGCATGTCTTTTTATGTCATCAAGCTTTTTACATAGGCAGGCAAATAATGCTCGAGTTTGCTAAGGATTATACTGGATTTAAACACTGATCTGGTGATAGCTTTTGTATTAAGCTCTTGCCATCTCCTTACGATTCTATTCACCTAAGGAGAGACTTTTCGAACGCGATGGGTTTTATAATATATCCTGCATTAGGCTCTTCACTGCAAGATTTCCTTTAAGCTGAGTACTGCAGTTTATTGATAGGAAAACTGAAATATTAAAGATATCATGGTAGTTGGTTTAATAGGATATTTGCCAATAACAGACTTCGCTCCTCTCGTTCCCCACCCAGCCCCTCTGCGTCCCCTTCAACCCCCACCTCCTAGCCTACTATAAACTTGTAAAATGCGACACGCGAAACTTTTACTTACAAGTTTAGCAAACTTTGCATAAAAGTTTATGGTAACGAGAAGCAAACTTGATAAATATTTGAAGAAAAAGTGTGTCACGTTTTTCATATAGCCTGTCAGTATATACCTAAGAAAGAATGGATCATACACGTATATGCCATGATTTTTTACTTTTTCAGTTATTCATCTATTTATTTGTTTATACAGCAGTACAGAATGAGACCTGAGTGTAACTCAGTGCTGAACCTTGGCAAAAGTTGATTACCCAACCCTCAAGCAATCAAAATTCTCTCTTTCTCATTCATATTTCCTTTTAGCTATAATTCAGTAACTGCAGCAAACATTGCAACTCAACAGAGTATAATCCTCAGAGCATGCTAGTAGTCATTGTGAGACAGCCTGAGCCGTGACTAATTAGCATGCTTCCCGGACGGGGCTGCAACATGCACGCATAAACACCCGCAGCCACGCTCATTACCGGTCGGCTGGTAAGTTCAGACGCAGTGAAGCTTTGTATCCAGGGGCCGCATTTCCTGTGGCATAGGAGGCTTCATAGCACGTCTTTCTTTTCGACTTACTTTGCATTTTACATTTTGAAATTCTCTTGTATATTGTTATTATTCGACAAAGTTTGCATAAATATGAAAGAAAAGGATATTTAGGTGTGATTTGTAAGTAAATCGCAGAGGAAGAGATGGTACGAAATCCCCAAAGCAGGTCCTAGGTATTAAAGTGCAGATTATTCCACCCTCATCATGCACTTCTCCAAACGTAGCAGAGGTCAGTAATTCTAGTTCATCCACTTTTTCTTGGAGGATATTTTCGCCCTTTTGTAGTTTATTTCCCGTAGCTCATTGGTAGAATAAGACAATACTGCTGCTCTGCATCATTCGCATACTACTTCTTCACAGCAACAACCACATTCTGGTGTTGGTGGCTTGTTACATTTCAGTATTCAAGATGGCAAAACCTCAGTGTCTGTTAGTTGTGACTGGAAAGGGTGTTTGGCTTTCGGTGGTACTATGATTAAAATACTGTAGAAAAGATGGCACGGGACTGAAGGTATTATGTTGGGTCAAAGTTTCAGTAATGATGTGTTGGAGTCCATAGCCGTATTCTGATAGGCTCCGGAAAATTCTTAATACACTTTCCTTAGCGATGTTCTCAGTATCTTCGTTCATATAATTGAGGCAAACTAGTCCAGCGAAGAGGGAAATTAGAATGATATAAATAACATACAAGGCGACGTCAAGGTGTAAAATACTAAATAAATCGCTAAGGAAGAGGTGGTACGATAACCCTTGAGTCACTCAGAATACGCCTGTCAGTACCAAGAGAAGGTAGCCACACACTGCTTTTGACGCATCACGTGTCCACGCAGCGAAGTCGTGATTGCATGATGTACGGTCGAGTCACCACGTCGACCCGTCTTTTTGCCCATCAAACTTTGTTCCTAACTCAACACAAACTTACATTTCTTCTTCTTATGACTAGATGATTCGTTCCCAATCTATTATTTGCTTACCTGCATCTTTTCATCAGTACCTACCCAGCTCTGTTCTCAATTTAATATTCTTAATTTAATACCAATTTCCTTGTTTGTGACTTCCTTCCAAACTCTGTTCTTAACACATACTATACGTACCTATATCTGTTCCCACTAGCTCAACCCTTTATGAACAGTCTGTATCACTGACTCCCTACCTGACTTTGTTCCTAAATGAGCACGTACTTAGGTCTGTCACTCGTTACCTGCTTAACTATACTAACTCTGTGCATATCTACCTGTCTCTCGTTGTGACTAAAATAATACCTACTACGTCACCTTGCCTACCTAACGCCAGTTCGAATTCAATACATACCTCCATGGCTATTCCCAACTTCCTGCCAGACGTATCCTAGCTCAGCACTGCCCCTCCCCCTTACTGCCTGCCATATTCAGCTTGTGACTGATTTAATTCCTGCTGCATCACCTCCAAACTGTCCGCCCGCCTCAATCCCTGGCTAAATCCATGCAGCTCTATCTCGCTTCCTAACTACTCACCTGTCTCTCCAGCTTCCAGCATTCCGGTTGCAATTGCGTCCTCCCTGCCTGCCTTCCTTCCTGCCTGCCTGCCTGCCTGCCTGCTTGCCTGCCCGCCTTCCTGCCAACTCTTTTGCCTGCTTTCCTTCTTGCGTGCCTGCTTGTCTGCCAGTCTTCCTGCCCTCCTGCATGTCTTCTTGCCTACCTTTCTGTCTGCCCTCCTACCTGCCTGCCTGCCCTCCTGCCCACTGTGCCCCTGATTGTCTGTCTGTCTTCCTGCCTGTTTGCCCTCCTGCTTACCTGCCTGTCTTTCTGCCCTCCAGCTTGCCTGCCGGCCTGCCTAACTCAGTTCATGCTTACATTTCTATCTGCCTGCCTGCCTGTCTCTCTGTCACGGCGTTATTCGTTTGCGTGACGGTCGTGTCTGAAATTAAATTTTAAAGGATTTTCAACCATTCCTACAGATCAAATAGAATTCTCTTCCCTTTCAGGTAGATTTACACGCATACTACACCTCTACTGTGTTGCCTACAGTATTTGGAGAGTGTAGGTGTCCGGGAGTGGGCGGGAGGTTGGTAGGGTGTATGGATTGTTGTGCGTGTGTGTGTGGGGGAGTTTGGTGGGGTGTATGGATGCGTGTTTTTCTTCTTCCTATTCGTGAGTGTGTGTGTGTGTGTGTTCTGAGAGAGAGAGAGAGAGAGAGAGAGAGAGAAAGAAAGAGAGAGAGAGAGAGAGAGAGAGAGAGAGAGAGAGAGAGAGAGAGAGATGTGGTGGTGTGTGGTGTAATATGGTGAGGTGTGCTGTAATGCTGTGCGGTGCGGTGTGGTGTGGTGTGGAGTGGTATATGTGGCAATTGGTGGGTGCTGGTTTAGAATGATGTATTGTGTTGTGGCCTGGTATCTTGTGGTATGGCTTGAAGCAGTATGTGAGCCCATTGATGTAGCGTGGTATGGTGTGGTGTGGTGTAGTGTGGTATGGTGTGGTACGGTTCTGTGTAGTGTGTGAGCCCTTTAGTTGGTGTGAATTGGTATTGTGTGGTGTGGTATCTGGGTACGTTGCTCTGAAGTTCACATGCAAATACATTGTTTCTCTCGGCCTTGCTGTGAATATCAAACTAACTTAAACTGTGGTCAGACACGCGACAATGTTGATATGAATATTTAAATGGAACCTCTTTCACTTAGTCTTTATTATTGCTTTAGTATGACTCTCTCTCTCTCTCTCTCTCTCTCTCTCTCCAATTTATATTCCCTTTCCTTCTCTCTTATCTCACCTCGCCCATCCCTTCCCCTCTCCTTCTCCCCTCACTGAACTTGCCTGATATCTTTACTTCCAGTCCCCTCGCTCGCTTCATTCCTTATAGCGACAGGCACATCACTCTGCCCCATACCTCTCTCTCTCTCTCTCTCTCTCTCTCTCTCTCTCTCTCTCTCTCTCTCTCTCTCTCATGTAAATAGAATAAGTCCTTCTTTCAGTTTCACACAGCCTATCCATAATATCAGAATCCAATTATAGGCAAGTGTTTAATGATAAGATCAAAGTGATGATGATTATGATAAAAATAAGACAGAAGTGAATAAATGACGATGAGGTAATATGATATAATGAAATATGATGCAGTATGATGATGATATGAAGGATATGAGGTAAACTGCACTGTTTGTTGTGATGACGATATGAATTCAAAGTTTATGATATGAAGGTGGAGGTGAGCCAAAGGTTAATTAGTTCGATTGGGTAAGTTCAAGGTAGTGAAGTTATGACCCTGGTTTCTATTGTCCGTTTAGGGGGCTTTCTCGCATATCTACCTCAATTTTTTACCATATTTTTTTTCCATAGGTTCTTCACTTATTTGTAGATAGATTGCATAAAAAAAACGTCTATGGAAATCTCATAACTGGTCAAAAAAGGATTGGATGATGGATAGATTGATGGAAATGTTTATCAATCATCTGCATAAGTAACTGGAAAAGGAATGGTGTATCGAATCCTCTTTAGTTTGCCAGAATATCCTGTGGGTGTGAAAGTCAAAGGTGGGGAAAAATGAGGTAGGAAAGAAAATGAGATTGGGAAGAAAATGAGATAGGGAAGAAAATGAGGTGGGGAAGAAAATGAAGCGATGAAGAAAATGAGGTTGGAAAGGAAATGAGGTGGGGAAGAAAATGGGGTGGGGAAGAAAATGAGATGGGAAGGATACGAGGTGAGGAAGTTAATGAGGTGGGTAGTATTTCATGAAGATGACGCCAACATGTAACATATTAAGAATAACACATTTGTTTTGTATGCACAAGTTGATACTTATTTATCGATCTGTGTAATGATGTACTTTTTATGATAGGGTGACTCTTCCCATTGAGACCTGGAGTATAAAAGCAGGAAAGTGGCATTTTGTGTGTGTGTGTGTGTGTGTGTGTGTGTGTGTGTGTGTGTGTGTGTGTGTGTGTGTGTGTGTGTGTGTGTGTGTGTGTGTGTGTGTGTGTGTGTGTGTGTGTGTGTGTGTGTGTGTGTGAAAGTCCCCGTTTTCATTCATCGTTCCGAATGTATCCTTTCTTTTTCTGATGTATTTTGCTTCTCTCTCTTCCCGAAAAAAAAAAGCATCAGTGAAAAGCCACTAGCATGGCTGCCGCGGTCCCCTAGCGGAGTCTGAGAGAGAGAGAGAGAGAGAGAGAGAGAGAGAGAGAGAGAGAGAGAGAGAGAATTACAATGCACAAGGGAGGAAGGGGAAAAAATAGACAAGGGCCTTTGGGTCACATCCGGGTCAAGCGCCGTACCCCAGTAGACTGCCCATGTCCACTTGATGTTAGGTCCCACCCAGCTACTAAATTATTTTCAGGGTTATGTGAAATCAGATGGCTTGTCATTCAGTGTAGAGTCACCTGGATGTTGCACTACGTCGAGTACGTGGATGGATGATCGGTGTCATACCTAACTTACGTCTGAATGTGTGTGTGTTTGTGTGTGTGTGTGTGTGTGTGTGTGTGTGTGTGTGTGTGTGTGTGTGTGTGTGTGTGTGTGTGTGTGTGTGTGTGTGTGTGTGTGTGTGTGTGTGTGTGTGTGTGTGTGTGTGTTTTATAATATCGACAAGGTTTGGATCAGTAACGTAAAAACAGTTAACTCGATGGCCAATAAGAGCAGGTATGAAAGAATGCAAGGGGGTTCAGGACCCTTCGGTTTATGTCCTTATTTTAATGTAAGGTGAAAGGGTGATTTTGCATGGTGTGGTGTGAGAGGGTTGTGTGGTATAGTGTATGGTGATGTGGCTTAGCTAAAGTAGTTCATATCTAAGAGAGTGTCGCACCTCTCGTCAAAAAATCGTTAAAGGCACAAGGACAAAGACTTCCCTAGAGGTCCTAAAAAATAAATTGCTGAAATCGCCCAGTCAACGAAACTACAGCCAAATATAAAGAAAATCCAAAGCGCGCGTTCTGTTTCTCGTAAAAGGTTGCACCGCCTCGTCACACACGCCATTGTCTGAGACGATCAAAGGATTGCAGGGGGATGATAACATTTGGCGTCTCATTAACCCCGTCCTGGTTGCGGCAGCTTCTGAGCCCTGAGATCATGACTCGCCTTTATATCTTTTCAGCGTGACCTTCTTTTTCATTTTATTCTTGCTGCCGACATTTTTTTTCTTTTCCAGTAGAGCATGGGGCCATGTTAGTGGAAGGGTTAATGAAGGGTATATCAAACTCCTCCGGTTCGATATCAGACTCCTCCGGTTCGAAAAGCCTCATATGCTTTATTAATTGTCTGGGGAGAGCAAGAATATACTAGTGAATACGTCATCTGATTCAAAAGATTATTGCTTACACTTCAAGGACTTTCTTTTTCTTATTTTTGCAGCCACTAGACGGTTTTGTTCTATTTAGGAGTGTTTAACTAGAGTTGTTATTAACCTGTGGAATACTAGAGATGTTTCCTAAGCTAAATAAAAATTCCAGTTCCTTTGGCAGAATAAAAGAAAAATATATCCCTTGGTTGACGGGGCTTTTCGGTATTGATCCTTACTTGTGGGAACCGGACAGCCAACCAGCGTTACTGAATCGTGACAAAAACTTCAGGCTAGCTTTGCCTGCCTTGAATTCTCAGTATTGCTTGCTGGATTACAAGGGACAATCAATCTGAACTTGCGAGGTGTTTTAGGGTAGGTTTGTTTTCTTTTGTTATATTCTGTTCCAGTGATGACGTTCACCTTAGGGGAGGATAATTGTTTAACTCACCTTCCAGCTTATGAACACTAACACGAGATGCTTCTCAAGATCAGGAATACAGTGATGGTCCGTGCATGTAATATCGTCCCCAAATCTCGGTCTGGTTAGACCATTGGAAAGAGTTTTTTATCCCTCGCCTCTCTACACCAGTAGTAAGTTACAACTAGGCTATTGTGGATCATATTCTTGGGAACGACTGTGGCTAAATTAAAAAGGATTGTCTGCCTTACTCAACCTAGTGCAGACGATGGACATTAACGCAGGCCCCTTCTCTTCTTCCTTCCATCTTGAACCATCCAATCACCACATGTAGTGTACAGAGGAAGTCAGTAGTAAAAAACAGGCGTGAAGGATATAAAGCTGTGTTTAACCCCTTCAGATAAGGTCGCTATACCTCTTTTATCCATGCAATGGTCACTTCCTAATTTGAGCAAAATCGTCTGGTGGTAAAAAAAAAAAAATGAAATATATAAAGAGCTCCTCATGTCCAATAAATGATGAGATGTGTTTACATTCAGAGGATGTGCTTGCGTGTGTGTGTGTGTGTGTGTGTGTGTGTGTGTGTGTGTGAGAGAGAGAGAGAGAGAGAGAGAGAGAGAGAGTGTGACTGGAGGTTTGCGTGTGCCTTCATACTCTCCATTTATTTTAGTGTACCCTTGTTATGTTTGTGTGTGTGAGCGTGTAACCTGGTGATCGTTTTTACTTTGCTGTGCGTGCGTCTGAAGAGAGAGAGAGAGAGAGAGAGAGAGAGAGAGAGAGAGAGAGAGAGAGAGAGAGAGAGATTTACTGATGGGCCTTAGGGAACGGTTTATCAAGTCTATGTTTAGAGTCATACACAAGTCTCTCTCTCTCTCTCTCTCTCTCTCTCTCTCTCTCTCTCTCTCTCTCTTTTCACACCCACACCCACACCCACCCACCAACCCACACACCGCTCGCTGGTGCAGTGGTAACCTTCCCGCTTGTCAACTGGTGGACGGGAGTTCGCGCCTCGCTCAGGTTGCGAAAAGTTTCACTGACGAAGTGGGTGGTTACTGTCCCCCTTGAGCAAGGGGACGGGTGTGTGCGTGTGTGAAGGTCACAGCCTTGCCCTTAGATCGGACTATATGAGCTCTCAGCTCCCTTCCGGGGGGATAAAAGCTGACGATCACGACCATCAAGTGATCCTGACCGACCCGGTGAATTACACACACACACACACACACACACACAAAGTTACACTCTGTCCTTGGGTTCGTACTCTGCTCTTGATATTTTTACCACTTTCTTCTTAGCTAAGTATTCTTCACGTATCATATCAGTGCCTTCATGTGTATTACTGACGCAAAGAAAGTCTATATAATAACGCTATAAAGAGCATACAAGAAGATATTTCTGTGTAATATGTATAATAAATTGCCAAAGAAGAGGCTGTACTCAGTCTCGCGCGTCACTTGTGATACAGGCCATCTTCACAACCATCCAGCCTTCCTCATTACCCTCCCATGATAAGGTCTTGCCTCCGTACCTCCGTACCCTCATTATCATCATCATTACCTCGCTGGCTGTGATACATTTGAGCATAACAGCATTGTCCTCGGTTATGACCGACTCATTACGTGGGAGAGCTTGCTGCCTTCATGGCCTTTATAATGTCGCTATAATTTTTCTCTTAAATGGAAGCGTGGGAATGGTTTCAGTTATGTGCGTTTTATGTTTAACAGCATGTTAACACACGATATTCAGTATGTTAAGTTGTTTTTTGGGCTTCTGGTATTATATTCATCATAGTGCTGGTGATGAAATGTTGTCTTGCTATGCACACGATCATGAAAATACCTTAATAAACATAATCATTCCGGTGAGGCTATCGTAACTAACAATATTTATCTATCTATCGTAACTCAATATTTTTTTTTTCTCTCTCTCTTTATTATTTATATATGTAGAAGAATGTGTGTGGCAGTCGCACCGCGTAATGAACATGGTGAAATCGTGAAACGAGGTTGAAGTCTGGCTTAACTAATCTGGGCACAAATCACGTAAGAATCATTCAACATAGTTTATAATACATCTCCAGTATGAACTGTAATTTACATTAGAACTGTATAACATTGTCTACACATGTATAATAACATTAATAGTGGACTGCACGAGACATTCATGGAGAGCTTACACTCTTATGACACGTCTGTCATTGAGCTATATGAATATCATAAAGCGTTTCCGAAAATCATGTAAGTGCCCCTACGACATTTACGTAATTACGTCGTCAGTCAGGAGTTTCTTCATTTATAATTATCTGTTACTTGAGATTAGTTAGCCTCCCCATGAATATAATCTGTCCCAGAGAAAATGACCTTCACCGACGATGAACAAAATCTATGTTGTCAACTAAAATACCAATGCACAATGCAGCGTCATAATGACTTAATGCTTATTAAACCATACAAATCCACCTTAAGCCAATCAGATTTAGTGAAGATGACCTGCTCGGTATTCCGGCCACCAAGATTTTGACAATTCCTTGTAGATTCACGGAAAGGCTTTCTATACCTGGGTGTTCTCCCAGTTGGACCATATACCAGTCAGCCTGTCAGAGAAAGTTTGAAGAAGTTAAACAAGCGATATTATAGTACGACCGAAACCCAATATTTCAGGTCGCAAATCTCAAACTTACCACCAACTCCCGCTCGTAAATCAAAGTTTGATCAGCAGGGAGAACAAAAGAATGGGGTCTCCCTATTTTTCCTTTCCTTGTCTTAGCAAACAAGGCCTACTACAATTTTCCCAAATACCTAAAATTTATCCATACAGAAAGAACAAGAGACATGGAAATATTGTATATTCTCCATGGCTCTCCTGCGAAACACATATTATAATATCGACAGTGATCTAATCGATAGATTGTTTGTGAATCAGTCCAGGGGCAATAAACACGAACAGTCCTCACGATCAGTTTCCTCTCGTAACTCTAATTTGCTTTTACTGGAGGAGTAAGAGACGGCAGGCCCCTGCACGTTTCCTCCCTGGTCTCTCCTGTACAATCAAATCCTAGTGACACGATGATTTTCCTCCAAGATTTATATTATATAAAGGACAAGGAAAGGAGGCTGCTGACTTCTTCCATGCCCTTTTTCATGCAAAATCATATCTGCGACGGTGAGTTGATAGTGGATCTTTTTATGAATTTCAGAGATGTATTTTAGATCAGAAAGGACACTTCAAAGTACCTCATCCATTATGGTTTATTTTGCATATTACACAATAACAATCTCTTGAATATTGTATTTGTCGTTTTACTATCGATACAATTTGTATCAGCAACATACAAGAGGATATCAAGCTGTAATGTCCAAAATACATTGCAAAAAGAAGAAGTTTTATGACAACTCCGAAGGTACCTAGAAAACGATCCACTCTGCCTGTACCCAGAACTCAGAACAAGGACTTGAAATCATAAAGCGAAGGTTGCGTGTCATACTCTGGTAGAATGCTTGCGGCATGCTTTCCTCAACAGTTACGCAGTCCAGGCAGGCATTCGAACGTGTCAAGTCAGGAAGAATATAAACACAAAGAAAAGGAAAAAGAAAGGAAACTAAGAAAAAAAGAGGGAGCACTCATTGTGCTACCCCCGCGCCCATCGGTGGGTCTCACAAAACTTCAGCTGCCCTGTGACCTTGACCTTCGACCCATGGCTTTCATAACTGAATGATCTTGTTCTTGCTCAATCCTTAAACCGTCCACGAATTGTGGTCCACAACAGATCAAAACTATATGAATTGACCTTGTCCTGAGATCTTGGCTTTTGATCTCTCCCAGCTACCTAGACACTTGACTGATTGGTTTAAAAAACGAACTCTTTTATCCTTGCCTTACCCTAAACCCTTAATAGCTTAGCTCGAACTGGGCAAAGTCTGTTTAAGTTGACCGAGCCATGTGACCTTGTCTTTGACTTATTGTTTTTAATCATTTGACCATTTTTTTTTTTTAATCAGTCGCTCAACCTTTTGGCTAATCTTCAGCCCATACGTCAAATTTGTTCCAAGTATATTCAGAATAACATTAGTTGCTTTGTTCACACACATACACATGGATCGAAGCTTGTCCCTGCTCTGTGACATTGATCTTTGTCCAATTGTTCTCAAAATCGACCTCTTTCGTTCTTGAATTACCCTCTGCCCTTCCACCAAGTTTGGTCAAAATCAGACAATAACTGGTTAAGCTGATTTTGCTAGGTCAATCTTTGAATTAATCCTTTGACCTTGACATTTGATATATTGTTCAAGAAAGCATCAGGTCAACTCCTTGGTTGTTCCTCTAGCACACACTAAATTTTGGTTAAAGTAGGATTAAAAACTGACTTCTTTCGTTCACAGACAGACAAATAGAAGCACACACACACACACACACACACACACACACACACACACACACACACACACACACACACACACACACACACACACACACACACACACACACACACACACACACACACACACACACACACACACACAAACGTCGAGCATAGCAGCAAAACATAACACCCACAGTCGCCTCTCGAGCGCGTGTGTAGTAGAGGAACAGAGAAAGGAAGGGTGGAAGGGAGATGGACAAGAGCGAAAAAAAAAAGTCCTGTGTGGACAAAAAAATTGTGGATCATTGCGGGGTACATAGCAGAGAGAAGGAGAAAGAGTAATGTAACGAAAGGAGGGACAAGAGGGAAGAATTATTTTGGGGAGAGAGAGAGAGAGAGAGAGAGAGAGAGAGAGAGAGAGAGAGAGAGAGAGAGAGTCAAATAAAGAGCACACGGCAAGGAAAAGAAAAGGATTTCACAAAGTAAATGGACGACAGAAATTTAGGAAGGAGTTTAGAAAGACAGAACTGGGGACACAGAATACGACAGGGCGAAAACACTGATGGATGAGAGGAGACAGAGGAGGAAGAGAAAGAGAAATTGAACAGATGTCAGAATGATGGGCAAGTGTCAGAGAGAGGAAAAAAAAAAGAGAAAAATATCAAAGTAAAGAGTTGTTGAAGCAATGAAAGCATGTGATAAATTAAGAGTAGATGTGACGGAAAGCTGTCGGCATGAATAAAGAAGGTGATAGAAAAATGAGGAAAAGCTGTCAGAGTGATGATCAGAGGACAGGGAAAGGGACAGAAGCATGAATAAAGAGGAGGTGACAAAGAATGTGAAAACAGTGAGAGTGAAGAGCAGGGCAGACGGTGAAGAGTGGAGGGGAGAGGAACAAGGGACTGAGTGACATGGAGGCCAACTGATGCCGAGATTGGAAAGTGTTGCGTGTGTGGAAGTGGGGAAGGGTGCATATTAGTGTGATGGAAAGCAGTAATGAGCCTCAGTCGGGGCCAAAAGCAGTGAGAACGAGAGAGAGTTGGCAGGGGAGAGGAAAATGGGGAAGACGAAAAAGAGAGATGGAGGAATGAATTATTTTTTGTGTATTTATAAATCCATCATATTCATCTATCCAGATATACAATTATCTGCCTGTCCATGAGTCTGTCGCTGTATTTTCTGAGTAAGGGAGAGAGAGAGAGGGGACTGGATCTAAAAATGTGCAAGAGAGAACTGTTTATTGTCTGTGGGGAAGGACTGAGGGAGAAACTGAGCAAGAGTGTGAAAGGGAGGGGGAAATGAGACAGCTAAAGAGACAGGAAGAGAAATGTAAATATACCGTATAGTACTGTGTAAAGCGTGTTCAGAGAGGGCCGGATCTGAGTAATATGCAAGGGAAGAATGCCGGCATTTTGTGTCTGAGGTGAGAGGGACTGAGCAAGAGGGTGAGAAGGAGAAAACGAGAACGACGAAGAAGAGCGAGATTAAAGAGGGATAATGTGTGTAAAAAGGAATAAAGGTAAGAGAGGACAGGATATAAGTAAGAGGAGAAAGATAGAAGTATTTAGTGTCTGTGGAAGAAAAAAAAAGTGAGGTAAGAAGGGTAAATGAGGAGAGTTAAATGAAGAGAATGGAGAGAGAAATGTAAAAGAAGGAGCACTCAGATACTGCAATACGTACGTCCTGCTAATTGCTTGAAAGCCGAATATTTGAGTTTGCCTTCATACCCTAACCTACTGTCGATTGTTCTCCAAGTCGATTTACTTTAGTCTTTCCTGGTCTTTAACATTTCCCCTAAGTTTGCTTTACGTCATATAAAAAATCTTTGAGGGGTCCTTCCCCATGGTGAGGCGCAGGGAAATACGTGTACAAGTATGAGGAGGTTTGCCTCCTTGGTGGAAACTGTAGTTATACTCCACCCAGGGTGCAAATTGCAACCACATGTCTTATCCTCTTCAACTCCTCGAGCGAAAGTAAAATAACCGTAAGTACCCCAACAAAGTCGCCATGATTATCCAGTTGGGTTGTCTGAAATTGGGAGGATTGACAGGATGAGTCCCCAAATTACTTTTGGCTCGATGAACAGACAAGACGGACAGCCAGACAGGCAGGTTAAAAAAAAAAAAAAAATCTGCGTGAGGCCCTAATGGTAAAGGTAATAACAGGTTAGTGGCGAGCTAAATGGAGTCAAGTCCCGATAATGCTTTTTGGTAAATGGCATCCCTCACACACACTTCTCAGGCGGTCACATTTTGATTATGGTCAAGGGTTTCACTTAAGGTTTGCTCCATTAACTCTTGCAGTGTGGTGACATCTCTGGTATTTATTTATTTCTTGCCACCGATAGATTCTTTTCTTCAGCTTTGGGAGACCTTTGGGAGTTAAGTGATTATGTTGCTGACCCATTTATCGTAAGAGTTTTCTCCCAGGATAAATAAATCGTCTGGTGTCAGCAAAAATATAATAAACACAGACGTCGTGGCAAACACTGATTAATCACGCAAACCCGAATACGTATTGTCTTTTTTATTCTCCCTACAGTACCAAACGATTGAATTCAACTTAGAAAAGCTCTTTCGTACTGAACCGGTTAATGAAGCCTGTGCTATCCAACCCAACCACTTCGAAATGTCTCCTAAACTGAAAAAAAAATCATCTGCATGCTGAAAATATGAAAACGTACTCGGGGCGAAGTGGTTGAATGAGTAGCATGCCAGTCAGTCCGTCGGTCATAAACGGCGCGGATCAGTTAGTTATATTTTTCAGAGTTCACTCCGCCCAGTCACTCTGGTTCAGTTGTGAGCGAGATTGACGGACAGCCAAAATTTCGTTATTCCCTTAATACTTTTCCCGGAGCCTCGATTACTGGTTACCGGGTATTTCATTTATGTGCCCCAATAAACGTGCCGGTGTGAGAGGGACTGATGGTTTTATGGGATTATGTCGGTGTCCGATTGTAAATGTAGTTTTGAACACATAAAAGGCATGAGCTTGTGCCCAGCCTCTACACACAAATGTGTATCGATCTATCTGTCTATTTAGTTATCAAACTAGGTCTCTGCTGTATTATCCACACACACACACACACACACACACACACACACACACACACACACACACACACACACACACACACACACACACACACACACACACACACACACACATAGATATACAGATAGATAGATTGATATACACTATATCCGGGAGGAAAAGGCATAACTTACGGAAATGATAGATGAGGGAATTTATAAAAAAGAATAAATGCTTGATGCAATTGCCCTAGGAGTTGTCTCAGTAAATGGTCCTCAACATTTTTCTCCTCCTAAGCAAAGACTTATCCTCTGCACTCTGTCTGTCTGTCTGTCTGTCTGTCTCTCTCTCTCTCTCTCTCTCTCTCTCTCTCTCTCTCTCTCTCTCTCTCTCTCTCTCCTGACCCCATCTCACACCCTCCATTATCTCAACACGACCAAAGAACCTCCTCAGTCATCTTTATTTAACACCACATTAATTTCCATGTGTGTGTGTGTGTGTGTGTGTGTGTGTGTGTGTGTGTGTGTGTGTGTGAGAGAGAGAGAGAGAGAGAGAGAGAGAGAGAGAGAGAGATGTACGCTGGATAATGTCACTCACTTGCTTGGAAATGGTGTCTCTAGGATATTCTATTCTTGCTTTCTCAAAACAGTTTTATTCACTTCAGGTTAGACTCTTACGAATGTAGAGGTTAGACAATGCCATCCTTAACCATTTAAAGGGAAGAAGCTCTCCTTATTTGAGTATAATGGCGTGGAAATTGAAATAAACAAGTAAAAAGTCATTGGACTGAACTGGTTGGTGATGACTGAAGGTGGTTTGGTTCATTTCGCTGGACTCTCTGAAAATAGTTCATAGACTGTTAGTTTCTTCTTTTTATTGTCTCTATCTCTTTCCTTCATTCCATAAACGTATAAATTATGGGGATCGGGAAAAGTATGTATTCCATCATCGCCGTCATGACCATTAAAAATATTAAAAAGGTTTTGTCTGGGAGTTGTAAAAGGTGATTAAAAATGCAGAAGTTACATACCGGTACATTATATATATATATATATATATATATATATATATATATATATATATATATATATATATATATATATATATATATATATATATATATATATATATATATATATATATATATATATATATATATATAATTTATTATGATTAAATCGAAAATATTATTCTTGTAGGTGTACTTCCTGTAACTGATGGACAGCCATCATTTACAGGAAGCACACCTACAAGAATAATATTTTCGATTTAATCATAATAAATTATATAGGAAGCACACCTCTTCCAGCGGCCGCTGTAAAAATATACCATACAACTGAAGGTCCAGAAAACTGGAGAAATGCATTTATTCTAAACCTTATCACATACAGGATTTTATAGGTAACCTTACTTTTAAACGACAATCCTCATTTGATAAATACATTTTTCTTTTGTACACGTGTTTCCTTTTTACACATCTATGTTGTTGGTTCTCACGTAGAACTCTTCAATTTGCACCTATGTTTATACTAGAAAGATAGATAGAGATAGATAGATAGATACTGTAGGCATAGATAAATATACACAGTCTAAGAATGTGTGTGTGTGTGTGTGTGTGTGTGTGTGTGTGTGTGTGTGTGTGTGTGTGTGTGTGTGTGTGTGTGTGTGTGTGTGTGTGTGTGCGTGCGTGTGAGTGTTTTCTTTACAATAATGTTAAGGACAGTCGATTACCTGAGGTCTCACTAGTGTGCATCAGTACTTCTGACATACCTTCACAAACATAGTCATGCCTTTCTTCGATTTTTTCAGCCATGCAATGCTTTGTACATTCACACAATTGCTTCAGCACTGCTACAGCATTTCCCTGGTACTCCGTCTCTGGCTTATCAACTCCTTCAATTCGATGACTTCCTTTATTTCTATTACCAAATAACACTACTCAACTTTGAGGAGGCTTTTGGTACTAAATGGTAATCTATGCCATATATTAACCCATTCACCACGCAGATAGTCTCATAATTTTAGTTATTTGTTAGCTAAAGAAAAAAAATAGTCCTCAGGTTGGAAGAATTAAGAAAAACTGTTATGCGTTATGTCCCAGTTTTATTATTCCTGTCTGCAGACGATTTTCTTCAGCTCAGGAGGTAAATTAGTCAAGGAGTTAAGAGTACAGCCAGCCCTTCCATAGGGAAAAGTCTCCTTGATCTTAATAAAATCGTATGGAAATAGAAATAAGAAAATGAGATAGACGTCATCAAATTGAAGAGGTTACCATCAGTTCCGTCATGCATCATATCCTTTACTTACCCACATGTCGTTCGGTCGTCTATTGTGATGAAGTGTCTGCCATTTCTGCTGCTGAGTCCAAGGGTAACTTCCGCCTCCCAGTTTCCTCTCAACCCCAAGGCTGAGGCGTGGTTAGGCTATTGTTTCGGGAGGTCTTTCAACACGAGTTTGATCCCGATGTTCTGCTATTGTTCCGGGGCTCTTTTCACTCAGATTTTGCCTCGTTGTGTGACTATTGTTTCAGGAGCTCTTTCAGTACGAATTTTGCCCCCTTGTTTTGACTTTTGTGTTTTTCTTTTTATATCAGTTTAGGCGCGCTGTTTGACTATTGTTTGGGGGGTCTATTTCACCACGAATTTCGCCCCGTTGTTTAACTGTTGGTTCGTTTCTATTCTTTTTTCTCCAACAAATTTAGCCCCGTTGTTTCGGGGTTCTTTTCAACACTGATTTAACACTGTTGGGCTCGATCCTCAGATTTAGGTGTCTAATTAGGTAAACTTTCTCGGTGAAGCTGTTGTTCTTGAGTTTTCTTTGTTTTTTCCTCTTTTTTTTTTTTACCTTAATCGAGAGTTTCTTCCTTTTTCAGCATATTTCACGTAGCTCAGTGGCAGAAAAAAGGCAGTACTACGGCTCTACATCCTTCCTGTGGCACACTTTCATGACTAGCATCATACTGCACTGTTAGTCTGTTGTTACAGTTCAGCATTCTGCATGGAAAGATGACAATCTAAGTCAAGTTAAAGTGAAAAAACGTATAGCCTAGTTCCTAATGTTCTTGCTTGTTCTTTATGCTCGTTCCTCACGTTAGGGTTTGCGATTTAATTCAGTTTGTCGGTGAAGCTACTGTTGTTTGGCCTTGAAAGTTTTTGTTTGTTGTTCTTGTTGATTTTGCTTGTCCCTCCTCCCACCACGGAGTCTGTGTTGATTTTGTTAAGTGCTCTTCTAACTGTCCTCTTACTGCGGCTATTTTACCGTACCTTTAATTCATTTAGGAAGATCACACACATGTCTAACTGTCTCTTTCCCTATATGCTTTAATTGATTATACATATCTCTTTCATTTATTGCTTCGTTTTACATCATACCCTTCTGGTTCTCAGGTCTCTTACGTACAGTATTATTTTATTTTATTTTTTTAGCTACTCTCTCTCTCTCTCTCTCTCTCTCTCTCTCTCTGCCATTTCCTTTCCCGCAAGCGTTTCACCCCCCAACCCTCCCGCTCAGAGTTCTCGGTATTATGATTACACTAGTGGAATAAGAAGAGGTTTAATCCGCTCTCATTCCCTCCCCACACACAGGGCGGTGAGTGGTGGGCCGCGTTCCCTAATGTTCCTCTCCACTAAGAGCGCTTTAATCTCTTGTTGCCGGCGCTAAATGGAGTTATATTAATCCGGAAATTAATTCTCTATTCATTCACAGGTACTCTCTCGCCGTTTTTGCTCTTCGTCTATGTTAAAATGTTGCAGATATAGTTTTTTTTTTTTTTTCCTGGTTTTCCTCTACACTAACAGCCCTTTTATTATTGTGGGCACTAAATGAATATATATTACCGGTAATTCACAAATAAATCTCACTCGCTGGTACTGATAATCTATGACAGGAGTTTTCATGTTATTTTCTTTTTCCTGATGATCCCTTCCACAAAAAGAGCTTTAATTATTTGTTATTGGTCA
>NC_136981.1:949913-1019913 GCF_032717465.1 Coenobita brevimanus
AGCACTGAAAGGGCAAATGAAGACTACTGTATATCTAACTCATCCAGGTCAAAAAGTCTAACGCATACAAAATCACGCGAATATTCAGTTACGCTTTCTGCCATCCCTGGTCTATAACGTTGGCTATACCGCGGCCCACGCATAAAAAAGTCAGCGTTTTCCGGATGAAATGAAAGTGCAATCGGTCTTTATTGCGTTTCAACCAGAGGAGCACGGCACGTAGGAGGTAAAGTGTTATTTAATCCGATCGGCCATGGGTCCTCTATTTTTTTTTTTTTTAATCTTTCTTACCATTTCTTAACTTTTTTTTTTTTTATCCGCTACTTAAGGAGAAAGTCTACACCATGGGGCCTCTTTTCATTTAATTTTACTCCTACCATTTCTCACCTGTATTTTCCATTTCAGGTAAATATTCTGTGTGTGTGTGTGTGTGTGTGTTTATTTTTGCCGTCTATTTCATTGAACATCACTCCGGTTTTTCATCTTACTTTATTCTTTTACCTTCAAGCTTTTTTATTCAGCTTAGAAGTTTCTGCCCTACGGTGAGCCTCTTCTCTTCGCCTATACACCTGTGGAGGGGCCAAGTGGAGCCGAAATTCTTATATTTTCACAATGAGGAAAACTTCAGAAAATAAGTAATATTCTTCCTTTCCACCTCTATGTCTTTGCATCGATCCCGCCGCATTTAGCAGGGGCTCCTTGGCCCAATTCCAGTGGGAGAGAGAGAGAGAGAGACCTTTTGCTTAACAACTTCTTAAAAATAACGTACTTTATATGTTTTTAATTCTTAATATCATTAGACAAAGCTTTTCATCTTTCAAGACAAATATCAAACCACAGAGGTTAAATATAGTATTCATTTATTCTTTCACTACGTCAGGTGTCCCCATATCAATTACTTTTTCACTATGCCAGGTATCCCCATATCTATTACTTTTTGACTATGCCACGTGTCCCCATATCTATTACTTTTTCACTATGCCAGGTGTCTCCATATCTATTACATTTTCACTGTGCCAGGTGTCCCCATATCTATTACTTTACGGCTATGCCAGGTGTCCCCATATCTATTACTTTTTCACTATACCAGGTGTCCCCATCTCAGACGAAACTCTTCTGAATGGGTTGTGTATAAGGCCGTCTGCTTGTGTCTTTTTTGTAATTTTTATAAAACTATCAAATGCACTGTATAAAATCAAAAACATACATATTTATAACGGGAAAATTACAACATGATTCAAGATACTTCTGACATTAATGAGCTAATTTGGAGAACTATATATCGTAAGAAATGGTCAGTTCTACAGGACAACATTAGTGCATGCGTTAACTAATGGAAGACTTCTTTATTGAATCATAAGAGCCTGAGATCGTTAATCCTTGTGCACCCCCTTCCTCCGCGCAAGAAATAGAATTAAAAATAAAACAATAAAAAATAAGTATCACACCACTGATGTTCGATGGTTATGGGAAAGAGCAAATTTCTCTGGCACAGGTGGATCTACTGCGTCAGCACCCCGTCCAGTACTATATAATATTCTTTACTGAGCTGTGTTGTGTGTTTCTAAGTACTATGGCTCATCCATTTATACCTGGCCCAGATTTTCGCCCTATTACAGTTTTCTCACGGAGCTCAGTGGCAGAAAAAGACTGCTGTACCCCCTTTCCATGGTACTTCTTCGTGACTAGCATCATATTCTAACGCTAATCTCTTACTACAGCTCAGCATTCATGATGGAGAGATGACAGTTTTAGACCAAATTGAAGTGAACAGAGTATAGTAAAAATAGCAATGATAATATTTGTACTACCATCACAGGGTGACTCGTATATCACAAAACTTTGTCCACTTTTCACAGTGCTGAATGATATAAATGGTGCGATACTCTTTTTCAAGGGGTGTATCACTGACCCCTCGCATGGTAGGGACAACCTTGTAGTGATTTCCAGCTAACTTCCGGTAATTTTGTTGAGGTGAACTGAATAAAACTGTTTGGAGACAGCGTAAATAAAATGTCTCCCTGAAATTACTTTAGAATTACAGTTACCTAATATACCTTACAAGAGTATGGGATGGCTCTGATGTACTAGGAATCACAAGTCGGTCGGCAACTTAGAGGTCTCGGGTTCGATTTCCGGGCTGACGATGAACCTCTTGGGCAAAGTCTTTTTTATCTCTGGCCGTCCACCCCTAGAACCGAAAGAGGGACCTGGATTTATTAATTTTCTGTTGTTTGTCGAATCGTGGGGAGTCTTCGCTGGGTACGCTCTTTGTCAGTCATTTGTTTGTGTCTGTGATCGTCCCATGCTCATACAGTACTGTCCACGCACGTTGAGTTTAACGACGACACTTGCCCATTCTCTTGAAATTCTCATCTTCACCAGTTAATTCTTCCACAGTCCTCTCCTTCCTTCAGACGCCCCACGATCATCGTATCATCTGGGATGTTTTCCTTACTAGTCACACATGATAGTAATGATGAATGATAATTTAACTCCTTCAGTGCGGTGGTTAATTTTTTATTCTTCCTGCCTCCACACTAGTTTATTCAACTTTTAGGTGG
This sequence comes from Coenobita brevimanus, assembly GCF_032717465.1. Taxonomy (NCBI): domain Eukaryota; kingdom Metazoa; phylum Arthropoda; class Malacostraca; order Decapoda; family Coenobitidae; genus Coenobita; species Coenobita brevimanus. The sequence goes on from NC_136981.1 coordinate 952,478, forward strand.
CCACTTGCCGGGTAAATGAAGGCTGGATGAAGCCCCAGCAGTTCCAAAAGCCTTTCTCAAGCTGAGGTAAGTTGTCTGAACGTAGGACGAACGAATGGGAATATTACGTCATGGGGGTGGAGGGGAGAAGAACATACTGCTGTAGTCAAGCCTGCATCGACCGGAATCCAGTGGCAGAAATAGAACTACAGGTATCACCGAACAATGCAGCTGGATCGGTGAGAATTTCATGGGATTTTTGTGGACTAGCTCGTAAAAAGGAACAGTATTACCCAATGTGCAGCGGCCTGAATTACTGTGCTCCATTACCCTGACTTTAATTGGCTTGATGAATGACCACTCGGGACAGTGTGAGTAGACTGGGTATTTCTCGTGGTTTTGTTAATTATGAAAATCGGGAAACCTAAAATCTGAAGTAATGATAGTGATGGAAAATCCGTGATGGGTTTTTAGTTAAACGTTTGATAAGCTTCTGATGTTACTCTTCTTACGCCGAACCGATTCGTGAAGAGGCTGTGACTTGGGTCTTGTTATCTTTTTATTCAAGAATTAATGTAAGATCCAAGGCAATCATCGTCATGATTAGCATCATTAGCATCATCAGCATTGCTAACACCACCACCATCATGACCTCCTTCCCACCGAAAGGAAAAACGTACGGATGATAATGATGATGAAAACACAGCATTAATTTTCTCAGGTCGCGAATAAACTTAACACAGCTCCTCTCCTTGGGGAGGGGGGGGGGAGGAAGAAAGGAAAATCTTAATCCGCGTAAAAGACTCGTGCTAGCAGGGAGCTCTGAATATCACCACCTGCCTGAAATTATACGACTGCCTGAGAGAAGCTATTCCACCCGCAGCCCAATTATTCCAACCTGGCATATTCCATGACTCGACTCGTGTGTGGAGCTTTGACTGCCTGGGTCAAGGAGGGTGACGTGTTTTATGATTCTATTACTACCTACGCCTGCGAAGTTGGGAGAGGCTATGTATTCACCCATGTTTATCTGTTATTGTTTGCTTATTTATCTACAAGATATCTCAAAAAGATATTGATGGATCTGAATGAAATTTTGCGGATACGTGGATCATGAGCCAAGGAAGTGTTAGTTAAGGTTCAGGACTTTTATTTTCCCGTAGATATTTCAAAAAATTATTGATGGACTTCAAGGAAATTGTGTGGATATATAAGTCATGGGTCATGGAAGAGATTATGAAATTTGGGTGTCAGTCTGAGTTGTCTTGTAGAGGTGATGGCAGAGGTATGCGCTCTCTAAGTATTAAACTTGTTAAAACTGTCACATTCCTAACCCCCATAATATTGTGTCACATTTTTAACCTTCTCCCGTAAAATTGTTATACTTTCTTAAAAATTGTGTCACTTTCTTAACTTTCTCTTGTAATACAGAGTCACTTTCTTAACTTCTTCCCATTAAGTAGTTTCACACTCTTAACTTGCTCCCGTGAAACTGTCACATTTTCTTTTTACTTTTTCCCGTAATCATTTGAGGTATACAGTAGCTGATTGTTAAACCTAATGTAGTTTGTGAGTTATCATTGTAAAGGTATTTCTGACGATGGATTATTAGGAAGTCGAATAGTGTTATGATTCGTTAAAAAATTGTGTTAGTTTATTAATTTCTTCCTGTATGCGCTTAAGGTATGATATATATTTTTTTTTTCATCGCTGAGGTCATTTGTTAGTTATTATTGAAAGAATATTTCTGACGAAGGATCAATGAGGTGGACTGGTTTTATGATTCTCTCTTGGAATTCTGTCACTTTCTTAACTTCCTTTCGTAGTTAGCTAATCCAGGTATTTATTTTCTTATCGCTGAATTTATTTGTTTTGTTATCATTATTATTATTATTATTATTATTATTATCATTATTATTATTATTTTGATCGTTATTATTATTATTGTTATTGTTATTATTATTATTATTATTGTTATTATTATTATTATCATTATTACTATTTTTATTATTATTGTAAAGGTATTTCTCAAGAGGGGTCAAGCAGGGTGACTTGTAAAAATCGTGCAACTTTCTTAACTTCCTCATTTAGTTATTTTAGGCATTTTTTTTTTCTTTTAAGTTGAAGTCAGTTGTTGATGATTATTGTAAACGAATTTCTGATGAGACATCAAAAAGGGCGACTGGCGATGTAATTTTCTCGCAAAACTGAATCACTTTCTTAAGTTTTTGTCGTAATTTCAGATGATACGTTTATTTTTGTGGCTGATTGGTTTTTATTACTGTAAAGGAATTTCTGACAAGGCATCAGGACGTCGACTGATATAATGATTCGTTAGAAATGTGTCGCTTTCTTTGCTTTTCTGTCGTAGTCATTTCAGGTCATAGTTGATTTTTCACGACGAGGAATCAAGGAAGATGACTGGCATTCTCTCTCTCTCTCTCTCTCTCTCTCTCTCTCTCTCTCTCTCTCTTTCTCTCTCTATTTATCTCTCTCCATCTCTCTAGCTATCTATATCTCTCTTGGAAATGTCACTTTCTTTAATTCCTTTCTTAGTCACTTCAGATACAGTTCATTATTTGTCACTGAAGTATCTGTTTTTAATGACTGTAAAGGTATTTCAGAAGAAGGATCAGTGAGGTTGACTGACTTCACGAGTTTCTTGTAAAACATGTCCCAATTTTTTTACGACATACCGTAACCATTTTATATCCATTTTTTCTTTTTCTTTCTTTTCAGTTTTTTTTTTTTTCTCAAGTAAACTGCCAGTGAATTGGTACAAGTATTTCAGAAAAGGGATAGGGAAGGGACGGGGAGCTGAGTCATACTGTGATTCGTAAAAGTATCTCACTTTTTGCACTACCTCCTGTACGATTTCATATAACTTTTTTTTTTTTTTTTCAGTCATATGGTACTGAATATTTTATGTATTTCTGAAAAGGGATCAGGTAGGAGGACTGGCGTCATGATTCACCTGCAAAAAAGTGTCTTTCTTTACTACCTCCCGTGATCATCTCAGGTTTTGTTAGTTTTTGTTGGTAAGATGCAAAACACTTAAATTTAATGCTTTGTTGTTTATATGAGTCTCTGGCAAGGTGACCTGTTGAAGAGGGAATATTAAAAGGGAGAGACGAAAAGGGAATATATATAGGGCACTGTCAAGGAAGAGGCATCTGGTGGACTCATGGTCAGAAAACCCAAGTCGGATTGAGGACATTACATAAGTTGGATCCGATCATGCAGTGCCACCAAGGGGAGTAGGCTGGTTATCTACGTATATATGTCTGCGTTAGCCTAGCCTTGGGTCCCTGACATCATGAGAGAAGTTATTTAACCTAAGACCCAATTATTCCAATCTGTCATACGAGTACTGTAGGAGTCGTGTGTGCCGTTCACTGGCCCTATGAGTGCGAGCGACTGTCGTTATGATTCTCCAGCAAAAATCGTGTCAAATATCATTATAGATATATAGGTATTAGGCATTCTTAATTTTTCTCATAGAAGTGGTTTGTTGGTGATTATTGCAAAAGTATTTCTTACAAGGAATTATGAAGGCCGACTGGCGTTATTATTTCGTCGTAAAAATTGTTTCACTTTCTTAACTATATCCCACATTCATTTTCGCTGAAGTATTTTTGCTACTGAATGCTGTAAAGGTTTTCTGCATAGGTGACTAGTGTTGTGTTTCTCTTGTATAAAAATCCGTCAGCGTCTCATCTGCCTTCCATAACCAGCGCATATTCGGTTAATTTTTTTCGCTTAAGTAATTTGGTACTATTATAAACGTATTTTTGAAGAAGGGTCAGGGAGGGTGGCTGGCGTAAAAGTGTCAATTCTTAACTTTCTTTCGACTCCTCGCGAAAAGTGTCAATCTCTTCAACCCGATGACGAATTTTTCAGTTTATATTTGTTGTCACCAGACGATTTTATTTAGTTGTGAGTAGAAATTGAGGCGTGCAAAAAATTATGTTATCCTTGGAACCAGGCAAAAAAAAAAAAAAAAGCAGAGGAGTTCAAAAGAGACACTACCTAACGCCCTCACTGCCAGAAATTTCCCCAAAGTTAAATAATATCGTCTGTAATTAGCAATAATAACTGGAAACAGCCATAGGATACAGACGCTAATTTTTCTCACTAATGTAAACTTAGTGAAGAGTGGCATGGTTCTCTAAAGGACTTACTGTGTTCTTGCTTAAGGTAGCATTGTAAGTAGTTTTGAAGATTTCGGAACAGGTCTTCTATAGCGACTTATTTTGTACTTTACTCCCCTTGGACGTAACTGGTGCAAACCATGTCGATATTAGAATTCTATACACACAATGCAAGATAATTTTTAAGTGTAATACGAAAAATAAATCACATAAGACGAGGTATTACGAATATCCCTAAGCCATGTAAAATACGGGACTTATGTACCTGTAAAAAAAAAAAAAAAAAAAAAAACCAGTTGCTGTTTTCGTGATAAGTATAATTAAGTAGTATTATTCTGCATGACTGACAATGTGTTTCAGAGCAGGCATACCTCTCACATTAACTCTCAAAACTATTCAATGTGTAGTTATTAAGTCAATGAATTTGTATATGTGTTATGCAAAGGTAATTTTCTTAATCTCTTCAGTGCGATGACGTAATTTTCATTTTTCCATCCATCTTCAGACGATTTTATTCACCTCAGGATAAGCTTTTCCACCTGAAGGGGTTGCGTATACTCTCCATTAACCTTTTTACTGCAGGGCATGTCCCCTAAGCTGAATCAGATCATTAGGGAAAGGCAAGAAAAAAATTAAGAACGTCATCGGACTGAAGGAGTTTAGTATTTGTTATAGTGATATCAGTGAAGGGATCTGTCACTTGCCATATTGAAGAGAATGTGCAGTTAATTCAGGAGGCAAGTCATCACGGATATCGTGAGTAAAACTATTACTAGTATCTCTAAATTAGACTACACTGCAGTGTTATCATTCATCTGATGTAAATTGTCTTCTTTTTAGCACTCCATATATCAGTACATAGTTCATCACTTTTCCCTGTAAAATCACAAGATAGGTGAATGAGATATATACCGTATATTTTCAGTAACAGCTGCAGCAGTTAAGAAGTTGACCAGACTTACGGTACGTGAATTATTAATACACATAAATGACACTTTGGCGTTACTTTATATTTTATTAGTAATTACCTTTAAGGAAAATATTTTCTTACCATTTGCTTTTCTGTCTTGATGTTTTCATGAATTATTTTTCGCACGAAAATTTAATAGCTAAAAAATTATTCTTTTTCCAATTTGAGCGTCTAGTCACTGGAGGTAAGCGTGCGAGCGACGGAGTAGGTGCCAACGAGAGCGTCGAGAATCCCGACTACCCACATCATCGGCTGGCACTGCACTGGCTGGCACTCCCTGGCTCTCCGGCCCCTCGCCTGGCAGGGGGGTGCTGCGGTGCCGGCTGAGAGCAAAGAAGTCTGTCGTACGGGGGCGATGTAGCCAAATGGTTGTGAGAAGATTTCACTCGGGGCCCTAGAGGTCGTTTATTACAAGATACCGTAAATAAACCTCCATAAGTAGTAACACTCGTAGGATACCACCTTCTTTCTTTTTTCCTTCGATGCACCTGGTGTCATATTTATAAAAGATCCTAACCACTCTGCGGGAAAAGGATGGCTCCATAATAGTTAAATTTTCAGCACATATATGTATATATATATTTTTTGTCATAATATTCATTCTGATTTGATTCTGAAGTATTTTGGTGACTGTATGAGAGAAAACAAGCGTGCAAACGAGCAGTCTTCTACTCAGGTTATAATTCTGTCAGTCCCTATTTTGTCCACTGCATGACCGGACCTTCTTCCCGGAGGAGTGATGGTCAGAATTTACTCTTCTCTAGGTTAGCAAAGTTAAGAAGAACGATAGCGGAAGTGACGCATTTAATTAAAGTCGAGTTGAGGTAATGGCTACGTCCAGTATGTTAGTTAATCTTTGTTTTCCATCTTTAGAACCAACAGAATGCGACCATATGAAAACATATCAAAGGGCGTACTACTGGTCCCCACTGTAAATGTCCCCCACGTTTGGATTCGAACCCTTGACCCGGGGCACACGCATCGGGATGATAAGAACGCTTCCTGTCGAGCCACTGAATTCCACCCAAGACCAGAATTTATGAATGGAGCAGGAGACCACGCGTTTATAGTAGATGCCATGTTTCTGGGGGTGGCTGATAAATTACCACTGTTGTCTTTATCACTTCATTTTAAGAAATACGAGACAGGATCTATGTGGTCATAACGCTGAGCTTTAAGTAAGATTTTCCGGTGAGTTTTAACATTCAGTCTATGAAGGCCTCGTAGTGTTGAGACTTGCACTGAATGGTAAACTAAGTATTAAATAAACAAAAAACGTTTGAGTTGCATGTATTGTTTTCTGCTGATGAATACTGGGAGGCTGGGGGGTGGCTGGAGATCGAGGAGGGATTAGGAAACTGATAGGAGTGAGCCGAAGGAGGCTGAGGGAGCTGGAGGTTGGGGAAAAGCTGAGAGTGAGTCGTGGGATTTTGTGCTATTTAGAACTGCGGTTTCATTAACTTTCTCATGATCTGGTTGTTCTGTTATGTTTTTCTGGGTCACGTCAGACGAATACAGTAAGCTGGGAGTAATAGGAGAATTATATTAATTCTGGTATCATTAACGTTATGGTGTGGACAACTCAGGTATCCTGTCCACCAGATACCAGGCGATTGTATTCAGCTTAGACTGAGTCATAGAAACCCGAGTATAATTAGTTCGTTTCGGTGTTATCCTGGTTATTTAGCGTATGAAAATCGTATTAGTTTAAGGAGTACTTTTTTCCTTTTTTTGGTTCCAGATTTACGTCTCCTACTAAGATAAATTCATTCAGCTCGAGAGCGTCATTAATGTTTTAGTCTATTCACTAGAATTATTATACTCAGCCTATAAAGAGAACCGTGATAGTAACAGGGCTGATGTAGACTATATCCAACCACTCCAGTCCGAAAAAATCTCTTCTAAGCTGTTTACACTCGTCTGGTTTTAGTGGAAGAGTGAGAGTGGAATGTAAAAAAAACATCTTAAGATCTACCCTAGTTACATTCAGACTAATACCGGACGAATTTATTAACCTGGGAGAAGATAAAGTAAAGAGGCAATATTTTCCGGTGGTTGGTGCCTCAATTATCCTTCTGGCTAACTTCTTCTCCCTTGGCTGAGTCGTCCCCATTATAACTTCCAAGATCATTAACACTCTCGAGGATCCGATCGTAGGTGAATAAAGTCGTCTGGTTCTACCCGAAATACAATACTTGATCCGGCCTGATGACTAGAGTTAATGGTGTCACAGGAAGCACCTATGACTTACTCTCATCTGTATAAAATCGTCTGGTATTAGTGGTGGCAATATTAACACTCAAGTTCCTATGATTCACCCAGCTGTAGAAAATCGTCTGTTATTAGCCAGAGCAGAACAGTACAGTTGGCCCGGGCTAGAGGCGGTTAGCACACACACTGAATTCTGATAGTTGGCCGTATTCTCGTTGGTTGTGTGGAATACCATTTTATCTGAGGGTTCAACGAAGGCGACACATATTTTGAAAACAACTCCTTCCGTAAAGATGATTGACCTGTATCACTCCAGAATTCTGTTTGACACTGTACTCTTCTCACTGTTAATCGTCCGAATATTTGCTGTCTCTCCATCGTCGATGCTGAGATGTAACGATTGATTAGCAGCGTCGATATGATGCTACCTACGAAAAACTGCTATGTAAGAGATGAATAGCCATAGCATCACCTTCTGTCAGTGAGCTATGTGACATAAGTTGCCTTAGGACAAAAATCTTGACCAACTTAAGGTGCAAGATCTACCGCCAATGTTATTTAGCTAAAGAAGCTGTCCAACACTTAAAAGGTATAAGAAGTATTTACGGTACATTGTGCGTGTTTATAGCCGGTCTTTCGTGCTGTAATAAACTTGTAATATTGTAAACATCGCAGTTCAATGCAAATTTGGCGATAAAAAAATGTGCAAAAAGGAACATAGAGAGTGCATATACGTGTCTTTTTAAATACATCGAATATTAAGGATGTGTATGAAAACACACACACACACACACACACACACACACACACACACACACACACACACACACACACACACACACACACACACACACACACACACACACACACACACACACACACACACATATTCTCTCTCTCTCTCTCTCTCTCTCTCTCTCTCTCTCTCTCTCTCTCTCTCTCTCTCTCTCCCAGACAGCACCCACTTCGTCTTAATGTAGGTGGGAGGGCCAGGCAGGCTTCTCCAGAGGGGCGAACCGAAAAGTTTGAGTCTGTTCGAAGCTGAACTGAAACAGATGATCTAGTTAAAATATACTGTATCTCTGCTGTAATTCTGAACGACGGGCTGAAGAATGAATTGATATTCTAGCTGCTCTTGACACCCCTTTAACATTTCGTATAATTCTGTCTTTCATCACATATTTGTTTCCAGCTCTTCCTGCCACACGCACGCCCACACCAGCAGACTCAGCCGCCTCTGCAATACAACGCTGAAGGAGTTTCTAGTGTAGCGCTTTTTACGGACTACCCTGTGTTTTATGATGCTATGCTCTCCACAACTTTCACGATCATTTGGCCCTCAGGACTAGGAAAATGCTGTTTGAATATGCTTAGTGGATCTGCCCGTACGTGTGTGTGTGTGTGTGTGTGTGTGTGTGTGTGTGTGTGTGTGTGTGTGTGTGTGTGTGTGTGTGTGTGTGTGCTACCCAGCTGCTTCGATACACAGGCACAATGATTCTATTTTCTTAATAATTAACATTTCACTTTTTACTCTCTAAATTTTAAAGCTTTTGTACTTACCATCAGTTTAATTAAAACATTTAAAGCTCGCTGAAATGGAACACTAGAGATTTTATTATTATAATTAATATTAGCAGTAGTAGGTTCACATTACAACTCCAAATGGTGAACTATATTAGGATGGTTGGTTTTGATCTTCACAATATAATTCCCCAATGGGTGAAGGTGATTAAAAAAAAAAAAAAGTAGTAGTAGTAGTAGTAGTATATGGTTAAAGAAGGCCGTCGATTCCTATGGTTTGTTATCAGCTGAAGAACATCTGACAGCAGAGAAAAAATGCTAATTTTGTTTCTGCAGTTCCTTTCATGCTTTTCCCCTCCTTATGCCCTCCCTGCCTTCACGTTCATTCCTCTTCCTCTCCGATCCTTCCTGTCCGCTTCTCTTTCCTTCACATTTTCACTCCCTTTCTCAGTCTTTGCCCTAGATTCAGCAACTGTCTCGAACTCAGAGGTATGCGCGTTCTGAGTGCTTTCTAGTCTTTTATGTTTCCCTCATACTTCTTAATAATGTAATACCGGTACTATTTATCGCCACAGCCGGCAGGGTACTGGCGTAATAGTAAGCATCAAGAGGCATAAATCTGAGCAATACAATCAAACAAATTTGCTGAAGTGCAGTCTTTCAAAATATTTATGCAAATGGATATTCGACATGCTGCATCCTGTTAAATTAATTGACTCAGCGTTAACGTTGCATTACTGGTTTGGGTTGGAAAATTTTATTTCCTCGTGGCATTAAACGACAGGTTAAATTAATAACGACGTATGCGTTGTGAGTTTACACTATATATATATATATATATATATATATATATATATATATATATATATATATATATATATATATATATATATATTGCTTCGCAGTTCATCCTAAATGCACAACAGAAGAGTGTTGACGGGGTATCAGCTCAACTTGCCAGCCATGCATGAGTATGAATGTCAGTTCTCTCCGTTCATTCATTTAACAAAGACTGTAAATGTGTCGGGACACACATCATCCTCTTGTTACTTCTGCCTTAAACGTAAGGCTGAGATAAACTAATTTCTTTGGCAAAAGAAGGGTACGCCCTCCATCCACTCACTTGATGGAGAATATTTTAAAATAACTCTACAGTGAATGATACATTTCCTGCGTTGGAAAGTAACCAAATTACCATTTGAAAGCCTGCTGTTACAGCGGGCTAAGGCGCTAGGGTGAAAAGAAAAAATTAAATACTACTTTTGCTAAGAAAGAGATTGTATAATTTAAACAAAATCGACTGCGGTTCGCAGGACTACACTGAAGAGAATGCCTTAAGATTACCGGTATTAAGCTGAGGCAGTGAGAGCGCAGTAGATCGGCATCATGTATGGTAACAGGGAATGCAGGTATAACCAATAAAATACTATCGATACATTGTCATTTACTATCGACATATAGAAAATGCGTGGTATGAGAGCTCCTTTAGCGACAGTACATAATCTCACAGCACGGAAGAAGCTACGCACAACCAAGAGTCAGCTCGCACTCAGATGGTGGTCTGACATTCTCCATGCAGTTGTTACTGAGAAACCCTGTCTGTGTGGCTGCCCCTGCAGGGCCCTCCCGTGCCATGAACCGATGTTTCCTGTGGCAGACAAAGCTAGTCACAGCAAGCCGCGGGAAAGAGTGTGGAGGTTTGGTTCCTGGGTGAACGCCGCATTTGCATCCACCCAGTAACTGGGGAACTATAGTAGGCTCCATATACACCATTACTTGGATATCTGGTTACCACCCAGCGTTGTAAATTATTTCCAGGCTTACAGGAAACCATTTGGTTTGACATGGCGTACAGCCACGTGAAGTGGAAAGGAAAGTGGTAAAAAGTGACAGGAACGATGGGAGAAATAGAAAGAGAGATGGGCAGACACATAAAAAGAATGATAAAGGAGAAGAAAGGAGTAGAGCAGCACTACATTAAGTGAGAAGATGATTGTTGCTATCATCTACCACCTACGCGATGCAGTAAAATATTTAACAGGGCATATTTGCCTGATATCGGTACTTCTGAGAAAACCGTTAGCGAAGAAAATTGGAGATAAATTAGGTATAAGTGTACTGATGGAATGGAACCTCCAGCACACCATCCCGCCAGTGATCGTATTTATAACAGATCCTAACCAATCTTTATTGTTAAAAAGCAAAAAATCACCACAACAGCTTATAGTTATCACAGATTATGTTTCTCGTTCCCTGTCACTTTAACATCCACTCTACCTTGATTGTAAAATGTCTGAGTGGAGGTAAAACTATAAATAAACAATATCAATAGTAAGTGTAGCTTAGGAGAGTATGAATACGGCCACAACCCTCCTTGCAGCTTGAGAGTGTCGCCTTGTCCGTTTCGTGTTTACAGAGTCGCACTGTAAACACCGCCTGTTTAAAGTATCGTTCTCTAAACACTGCCCACCATCGATCTCCTTCAGACAGGGATTAAAGTTCCCCTATTCCCTTCAGTCCGATGACTTATTATTCTGATTATTCTGATTTACTCCCATCCCCAGAAGGTTTATATATATATATATATATATATATATATATATATATATATATATATATATATATATATATATATATATATAATATTATATATACGGTGTGTATACTTTTTTTGAACGAGAGAGAAAAGATGTGGCCTTACTTAACCTATGTTCAGTACCATATATCCTTTCAGTACTTGAATATAGTCGTCTGGTGGTAGGAAGGAGGAAAACAAAGGAATACAAAGGAAAGCAAAGAGCAACGGAACTTATGGTCCTTTTGAAGCTGCTTGTTACAGAGTAGACTATGACTTCAAGATCTAACTCTACATGCTGAAGGATAAGGACAGTAAAGCAAGAAGGTTCCCCCCGCCTCCAAACCCTCCTGGAAAAAGCTTGTTTCTTTTTGCGGCTGCTTGCTTAGAATTTCCTTTTATTTATTTATTTATTTATTTATTTATATGTTCATTAATTTAATTATTTATTTCTTTGTATGTATGATTTTAATTTGTCAATATAACATTCTTAAATTTTTGCATCATTATTGTCTTTACGGTACAGTTTTTTTTTTTTTTTCCTCCATCAGTTTTCATTACGTTTTGCTCTGCTGTATTACCATGAATCGGGGTACAGATAATGTTCACTAACACTATTTCAGATCCGGAAAATTAAAGCATGCATATAATGCTTTTAGGTTTATAATTAGTATTTTCGTTGGCCCAGCTGCATGGACATACGGCATATTGTTATTTCACTCTGTATGTAAATGTGCTTTGGCGTGGGCGTGATGGCTTGGTGGGGGCAGAATACAGAGTGATTCATATATTGCGCTTCCCGACTCTCGTGTGACGCTGGGACGGCCAAGAAATCATTCCCAGGGTCCATCCTGCATCATTCTCTACTTATCATCTCTCTCTCTCTCTCTCTCTCTCTCTCTCTCTCTCTCTCTCTCTCTCTCTCTCTCTCTCTCTGTATACTTGATTTGTAATTTCACCCTGCAGCTATACTATCTGCACTCCTCACACCACCAAGCTGAGTCGTTTCCGCAACACACAACATAGAAATCCGCAATACACTGACCTCTCTGGCCACGTGTAGGCTTCTTGCTAGCGTCTCCTCCTGTACTCAGTAGGACTAAGTCAAAACCTTCATTGTTTCTTGTGGATATGTTACTGGTGATCTAATTATTAGAACGGCCCAATCGGGGTGACGGCATTGAAACATTTGCACATTCGACGTCGAACAGGTAACTGGAGGGTATTTTGATCATGTAATGCCATCAAGGGAAGTAGGCTGGTCATCTGTGCAATGAACTTCAGCAGCCTAGCCGGGGGGGACTTACACATCAAAAACGGTATCAAAAAGGCTATTACCGTATCTGTCCTCCTCTTTCATTTCTCTCCGTATGCCTCACCACACGTTCCCTTCCCCTCGCATTCCTTCACTTTACAGCCTCGATCATGGCACACCATGTTTCATCGAATATCCCATTTCACCCGAAGTTATCTCATGGTTTTATTGCTTAGATCAAGAACTGCTTTTTGGGCCGTATTCTTGGTGGCATAAAAAGGTTTGTTGAACCAGTTGTATAGCTACTTACTTTGCATATTACAGGGTAACATTTTCTTGTATACCGCTCATATCATAATAATATCAGTTCACTTTGCATCAGTAACATGCAAGAGGATACTGAGGTGCGATGAGCAGAATAAATCACTAAGGAAAAGGTGGTACGAAATTCCCAACACCACTTCGAATACGACGCTTGGCATCTCGATTATTTGGTATTGTGCTGGCTCCTGTGTGTCCTACTTTCTAATCCCAGTAAATGCAGCGCGAATTACAAACTTTGTAATTACAATTCGAAGGTCCCCCACCGAAAAATAAATCTGATAACATTTTTTATATTAACTACAATATTATTCTGTTTCAAGAGGTAGTTTATTAGGAAAATATTTATTACAAATATATTTTGTTGGATACGGCAAAAACGAAAGGGAGCACATTTTCAAAAGAGTATTAACTTGGGCATTAACAAGAAATGTACAAAAAACGTTATTGTTATAAACATACCAGAAAAAACAAGATTTTTCTTGTGTGTGTGTGGGAGGGGGGGAGGGAGGGAGATGGTGGGCTTGCAGCGTGAACGTAGAAAATGTCAGAGGTGAAATGAGGCGACGGGTGGTAAGGGGTGAGATGTGTTGGGAGGTGACAGATGCATGGAGTGATGAGGGATGGTGTATGAGGGATGGTATGCAATATGAGAGATAGTGAGAGATTGATATGTTGTGAAATGAAACAGAGAGACGAGGGATGTGAAATGAAACAGAGAGGTGACGGATAGTATGTGAGGTCTAACGTGTGATATGAGACGCAGTGGGAGGTTGAGTATATATGAAATGAACGACAGTGTGATGAGGTATAGCAAGGGAAGGATGATATGTGACATTAAATAAAATGAGAGATTATGAACGCACTAAGAGAAGGATTGTGAGGCGAGGGGTGGCGTGTGAAGGATGGTCTGTGATATGAGAGAAGGCGAAACGTTATTTAAGTGAAAAGCAGTGTGCAGGAGGATGGTGTGTGGGGTGAGAATGTATGACACACGGTTACAGTTTTGCACGGCGAGAGGACATCTTATTAATTTCCTTCATGAGACCTTCAGGCGGTTAAATTCAGATTAGAAGAGAATTTCGACCTGGACGTGTTACATGCAGCATTAATGTAGCCTCTCACCTCTAATGGACTGTTTTTATAACTAAGATTATCGTCTGGCAAAAGCAAGAATAATTTACATATAAGACATAACTGTAATGAAACCTCTCTCTCTCTCTCTCTCTCTCTCTCTCTCTCTCTCTCTCTCCACCCTACCTTCCCTCACGTATCCTCATCTTTACCTCCACCTCACCTCACCTTACCACACCGTTATCTCCACCTCACCTCACTTAACCTTCACCTTCACCTCACGTCCACTTCGCCTCACCTCACTTCACCTCCCACACGCTTTAATATACCGAGCAGGGAGCGTCAAATAAAATTACACGATTTTTACCTTCCAGGTTGTACAGCTATTAGTAATTGTATATTCTCTGCTTTTTTGTCGTTCAGTTTTTTCTGTCACCTACATATTGCATTTTTTACCTATGTTTTTTCCTATTTATGCTATTGAACCACTCCCTGACCTTGTGCTACTGAGAAATGTGGCTTTGATGATGACAGCAACCGAGTCATGTCTTCTAATAATTATCTTTTGTATATCCCGTATTCCTATCTGTCTCATTAACGAATTTCTCATGTAAAGTCTCAGATTGTCACAGTCGGTAAGAAAGTGTCGACGAATTAGTAATGACGATAACAGTGATATCCAGATTTCTTCATCTTCTTCACCTTCTCGTCATCATCATCATCCTCTCTCTCTCTCTCTCTCTCTCTCTCTCGACATAAAAGACAACTGGAAATACTCTGATCTGGTTTCATTATTTCGGAACCCAGTATGTGTAAAGATATGACTGACCGTGACTGCTTGATCTAGCTACAGTCCCTAATGGAGTTTAAAAAATATTATAGACAAATTCCATCACCCATTAAACTTAACTGCCTACATTACGTCTGTTATGATTGCCACAGTTGTCATTTTCCACGCAGATACGAGTACCTTCAATGTACCAAAAAACTGCTGGCAATACTATAACATTTAATGCAGTTATTTCATCTAAAACTCCGACCTCCATCACCAACTCCATCCCCAATGCCAGCACCAACACCAATTCCATCCCCATTGCCATCACCATCACCAACGCCATCCCCATTGCCAGCATTGTCACCAGTTCCAATCCAATTGCCAGCACCATCCCCACCTCCATCCCCATTGCCAGCAACATCACCAATTCCATCATCACTCTTGCAGTCAGTACCATCACAACTTTTATACTTATCATCATTTGGCGTGTACTTGGGTGTCAGTTGATTATCATTGCACCAGAACCAACTGAAGCAAAAGCATACTTTCACCCATTCAGTTATATGATGCAGTAATAATTTATTGTTGCTGCATCCAGATTTTATCAAAGTTTGTATGAGTTAGATAAGTCTTCGTTAACACCTTCACTAGTAGAGATACTCCCTAGCTAGAATAAAATCGCCTACCGCAAGCAGAAATATTCTAAACTATTATGTAATCGTAGTTATGGAATTAAGCAAAATGTCAAAGTTCAGGGTGTGATTATATATGTGGTAACAAAGTCACCTCTGACCGACTGGAAAAATACAATAATGCTATAACAGATGAATGAGAAGGAAGCCCACGTTTCGACTGTCAAATCGGGTTTAACTTTCATACGACTACTTTTCATTGGTTTGGTTCCTACACACTCCGTTACCAGATTCCTGAGATAGGGGACAAAAATGAAAAATGGGCGACCTGGCGGAGTCCATATTTACACAGTGGATTTTTTCGATACTAGTGTTTTCCATAGGCAGGCTTCCTAGATAACATGGGTTCCTTCAGGGCCTCGATACACTGACGAAGAAATTGGGTATTGGACAGTATTCTAGATGGCGGAGGAGACTTCGTAGTACCTCATCCTTAGCGACTTGTTTTGCACCTGAATTTTCTGTGTTGTTATAATTGGGTTTCACGAGCGAGGGTGTTAGGTTTTGTTCGACCTGTGTGCGTGTGTGTGTGTGTGTGTGTGTGTGTGTGTGTGTGTGTGTGTGTGTGTGTGTGTGTGTGTGTGTGCTAACAAAATATCTTGAACTTCTTATCCAATTTTAACCAGACTTGGCGGAGGGGCTGAGGGTCAGCAAATGGGTTGACCTATTCTTTTTTAAAACAATAGGTTAAAGTTCAAGATCACAGGGTAGGTCAAGGCTTGACCTAGCAAGGTCAACTAAAAGAGTTTTTACTGTACAGTATCTGATTTAGATGAAAATTGAGGGATGAGAGTAAAGCAAGAACGAAGGGATTCGATTCTGAGAACAATCAGTCAGAGGCCAAGGTCATCATGTAAGGTCAAACTTCGACCTTTGTGTCTGTGTGCAAACAAAATAACTGATCTGAACCAAAACTGGTGGACGGTTAAGGATCATCGAAGGTGTTGACCCATTGCATGTCAAGGTCAGATTAAATATTTTTTGTCTGATTTATGTCAAACTTTATGAAAGGGTTATGGTTAAGGTAGGGATGAAGCAATACGATTTGAGGACAAATACTATAAGGTCAAGGTCTCAAGGCAAAGTCCATTTTTTTTACCCTTACGATAGCAGTTTGGAACATGTGTTGCATCTCTGAATGTTCCTTCTCGTTCATATAATTTTAATATGAAAATAGTTGACGTCAATCACATACAAGAGGATATGGAGAATTAATGCATAATAAATGTCTAAGGAATAGGTGTTACATCTCTCATCAGCCACTTAGAATACGCACAGTGTTCGGATGCGAACTGCCTAATTGTGCAGGTCAAGGTAGTATAGCAGTAGTGATGGAATTAGTAGTAGTAGTAGCAGTAGTAGTAGTAATCATAGCAGTAGCGGTAGTAGTCGTAATGTTGGTAGTTGTTGTTGTAGCCCCAGGCTCATCTGTAAAGTGAACCCGGTGGACTGCAGGCTGTAGGTGCCCTTCTCCGACAGTCCATCCTCCTCCTTTTGGGGGGACAAAGAAGTAGCTGAGGGACGTCTCTATAACCAGACAATTAAGTCAACCATTATTTCAGTGCCACCACATAACGGCGTCTCTCTCCAGCGCCTTATCAAAACATCCCGTTACATGAGGTTATGCTCTAGGCAGTCCATTTTTCACTCTGGTTTTGGGGACTTGGGAACACATCACTCATGGCAATTTATTCTGGACAATGCACCTCGGTATCCTCCTGCACGTCTCTGACGCAAACGATCTCGCCACTAAGGAGAAAGAGAGAGAGAGAGAGAGAGAGAGAGAGAGAGAGAGAGAGAGAGAGAGAGAGAGAGAGAGAGAGAGAGAGAGAGAGAGATCCGTACACAACAGCAAAGCAATCGTCCAATTCCACGGAAGTGACATTAGCTATTGTACTCAAGAAAATGTCACCATCGACTGGATGGTAGAGGTGGCAGGATTCCAAATTTAGTAGTAGTAGTAGCTATAGCAAGTTCATATGCATGTGAACTCCCTGAACCACAGGATGACGATTCCCGTTTCTCTTTGCTCACCATCCTCCTATAGTGAATAGGGAAGTTGTTTATATAACTGATCAACTTCATCGCACGGTTATGCCAGTATAATATCGTAGTCGTGTGTGCTGTGTGAAATTCCAAACTATAGAATGTGCAACGTTATTTCCTCTGGCCCTCTCGCTTAGGCACGACTTTCATCTAACCTCTGTATTACATGTATACGCTACTAGCTATTATATAGTGTGTTATGCTATTTTAGTGTCCTGACACCAGTGCCACTACATAAAGACGTCCCACTCCAGCACCACATCAAAACATTATAAGCGCCCAACACTCTTGCTCACACCCAACATTATTCCACACCACACCAAAAGTACCATTCCTCACCCCTTCACTCTCCCTCACATCACAACTTTGCTTATCTCACACCCGCGCTATTTCAAAACTTTTCTTACTTCGCACTTCTCGCAGCCTGCAGTACACGCGAGGACAGAAGTTCATCCATTCCACTGCGTCTACTTCAAACTTTGGGTCTGTCCGTCACTTTTCTCTGTGACGCATCATATAAGAAAGAATTATCTGTGAGAAAAGAAACATACCAGGCATCTCCCAGCTTACAAATATAGCCATCAGAGGAAAGTGCGGGACTGAAGAGGCGATTTTGTCCCTAAATGCGCTGTCACTTTCAGAAATTCGCCAGCACTTCTCTGCACATGGCGCCATAAGGCGTAACCTGAATAATTTATATATTGGATATATAGCAATATGAAGCACACAACTAAAAAAAAATGGGAAGAATCGATCCTCTGACGTTCGGGTAATGATGAGAAATGTTGGTAAGATTTATGCTAGCTGCGTATTCGGGGATAACTGTTGCTCGTGTTAGTACATTCGTAAGGCGTCGTACTGTAGGTGGAATTGTGGGTTTCGTAGTATCTCTTCCCTAGCGATTTGCATATTACATCTTATCATTCTCTTGTATGTTATTAATATTGCTTGAATATGGACTTACTTTGCTTCTATAAAGTACGTAAGGATATTGAAGCGTTATGCGCGGAATTAATCGCCAAAGAAGCTCTACGAAGCCTCCTATGTCACCCATAATACAGCCCATAGTTTCTGGCCACTTTCTACCCGTGTCCCTGACTTAAAATCGTAACCAGGTTTTCACAACTGAGGAAGACTTTCTGCTGGTGGTTTGAATCGTTTCCAAACTGCATGAGTAATGGTACAGTGACCAACCATTTCCTGTTTAACCTTTTACTCTAACTTAGACTAAAATTGGCATCTCTCAAACTGGAATCTAAGTAGCAGCAACCTGTTAACACTAGAATAAGATGCTAGTCACAAAGAAGTGCTATGGAAAAGAAACAGAGCTGTAGTAATGCCTTAGTCTGTAACTTGGCGACTCGAAATAAGAGGACGATGATCTGGGTCAACTTTAGCGAGAGACCCACAGCCTAGTGCAACTATGAACTGCCTGATTAATATTGAAAAACAAGCCTTCTCTCGATATGAAAACCTTGCTACAACTTACTCACAGCCAGTGATAGGAAAAAAGGATGTGCATAAATAATATAATCACCAGCGTTTTCATGTTTCCCCTCCTTGCCTCTCACCCTGCCTCGCCTCACACCCTTCTGCACTTCGCTCTGCTAGGGATTCAGAGGAACAACAAAGGTCAGAACATTTTTACGTGAGAGTTTGTCTGGTTGGTGCTGAATTTTAACTTTCCTCGTTCTGATTCATTTTTGTTCCTCAACTGGCCTTCGTTTTGCTGCCAACCATCATATCTCACCAAGGAGGCTCTGTCAGACTAGTTTCTATTTTTTATCCACGACTAACTTGTAATCTTATATTCACTTAATTTCTTTCTTCTTGTAAGGAAAAATGATGCACCACAACATTATTCTCATTCCTCATGCGTAACAACAACAGTGTTCATAATTTGTGTTAGGCTTGTGTTTTTAAGTTAGTAATGTTTCCCACTATAGATCTTTCCTTTAACTTAACCCACATTGCTTCCTTATTTTAGTTTATTTTTCGTTACCCATTAC
Organism: Coenobita brevimanus; assembly: GCF_032717465.1. Lineage (NCBI taxonomy): Eukaryota > Metazoa > Arthropoda > Malacostraca > Decapoda > Coenobitidae > Coenobita > Coenobita brevimanus. The sequence continues at coordinate 972,057 of NC_136981.1, forward strand.
CGCCTATTATCGAAAAAAAGACAATGCCACAGTTCTACATCCATCTTCATAGTTATTCTTCTTGACTAGCACTACAGTATATTCTAATCTTACCACTTAACCATTTCCCAACGTTTATATCATTTTCAGAGTATTCCTGTTACCTTATGACGCTTATACATAACAGGAGATAGGTGTCAAAGTAGAAGGTTTAAATAAGGTCCTCATTAACGCCTTCCCCGCTAGATATTATTCAGAATTTGATTAACATCGTCTGGAGGCAGGATGAATTAAATAATATAATACGTCATTGTATTGTAGGGATTAACATTTCACTAAAAGGACTCCGTTTATCAATTACTTTAGCTATCGGACAAAGGAATTTATGGAATTAAAGAAGAACTCTCTCAAAGTAAAGTGTTTATGACAGTTGTGTATAACCCTTTCAATATAAAATGTTCGTCTGCTTGATATTACCGTCCGATGGGGGTAAGATTAGACTTAAAATTTGAGCTGAAGGATAAATCATGTCACATTTGAAAGTATTGCGCCTTTAGCATAACGTAATTTAGACTGTGAAGTTTAATTAATCAGTCATTGCTTTTTCTTTTTCGTCTTAGTTTCTTCAATCCAGGCTAAGTGAAATATAGCACAGCATAGTTGAGCGTCACTTACAATCCAACACAGGACCACCACCAGCCGGATTTATTGACTGTGAGAAGCTTAAGTTCATTATATAATCGCTTGTTTATACAGTTGTTATCACTCACACAAACATCACATACTTCACAATCAAGTTAAGAAAGAATATTTGGTCGACCAAATGCAAAAGCTAAACTGTTGCTGATTGTATTTAACTGTTTGGGAGACTTTTTTTTTTCCTCGTGCAGACTGGTTAGCCTACTTTAAAAATGAGGGCCCAGATCAGGCCGCTCACTGCTTCCAGCCCGGCTAAACGATCCCTGCTATTTTCGTGACTCATAAAACAAGACTCCGACGCTCTTGTCTCTCCTACCTTATCTCACCTTGCCTGCTTAACCTTTCTCCTTGCCCTGCCTATCCTGCCTAATCTCACCTTGCCTGCTTAACCTTGCCCTGCCTATCGTGCCTTATCTCACCTTGCCTGCTTAACCTTTCCCCTTGCTCTGCCTCTCCTCGCGTTCCTTGCCTATCGTCGTCTTTCCTCTATTTTCTTCTCTTAAAGTGCCTGACCTCATTCTTAAGGCCCTTCTTGACCCTGCCTTACCTTCCACTCTTTCCTTCTCATTTTACTCATTCTGCTTTACTTTATCATGTTTGTTTCAGTTCACGCTGCCTGCTTCTGTACACTCCATTTTTCTTTCTTTCCTTGGCTTTTCATACCCAATTACTGACGGGCATAATTACGTAAAAATATTCCTCGTCTAAAAATAAATATCATATTCGCTCTCTCTGAACTCTCTCTTGGTTGGAGAAATTCAGGTATTCTACTCGAGTCACAGGAACCTGAGAGAGTTAATATACTGTTGTTTGACTAAGTAACTGGGGAAAGGAAAGAGTGTATGACGAAGTTGTTTTCCTCCCGCGGCGAAAGAAAACTTGGCGCCAACTTGCCCGGATAACTTTGGCCGTCTCTTTTCCCTGCCGTACCCACAATTCCTTTCGTCAGGGGTATTATTGAAACTGGGTACGCGAGGGTGTAAGCAGACTCTTGAATTTTGTCGGTCTTTGAAGGAGCGAATGTAGTTATTAAGCGTGACCAGCCTGTATCCCTTATTACAGTGTGTAGTGAGCGGCGATACAGGATCCTGAGAAATGTTGTCATCACATAATTCATCGTTTGTAACCGGGGGAGCGTCTATAACTTGGCGTTCTAATCCTTTACTAATGCGGCACTTTATCTTTGGGTCTTCTCTTTATCCTTTCAGCATTCCTGCCTCTCAATGGGATTCCTTATATTATCAAAATCTCTGGTGCATTGTTCGCGTCCACCAATTCTTGGAACTCTTTTCTTTTCAACACCATCTGACTTTTTTTTCTGTCTTTGAACTATACTGTTAATCTTAGTATGTACTTTTCGATTTTGAAGGGCTACAGACAGTCTTCAATAATTACTTCACCACCGGGGACTCCCTCATTCTGAATAAAGTTGTCGGGTAGCAGCAACGGTAAGCTGCAAAAGTACTTCATCGTGTCAAACTTGTTCAGATTCTAGTCATCCCTATTTTCACAGCTTTTAGTCAGTCCAGTCAGTAACCTTACACAAGTTCCAGTTAAAAAATCACGCCACTATTAACACTCTTTTCCGGCTTGTGGAAGGAGCCTTTTGGATGATTAGTAAAGACTGTTACTAAAATTAGGACTCGTTAACAATGGCCTTGCCACAAACAGCAAAGATCACTAAACTTGAAGACAGTATTTTGGAATCTTGGCGAGGATGTGATATAAACAGTTGTGTGGGGTTAAGCAAAGTGATACATCTAAGTCTGCAGATCAAGGTGACAGGCTCATGAACAAGAAGACAGCCACAAACAGCAACAACCACAAGACAGTAATAGCACAGGAAAGTCTTACTGAATCAGAGGTAAGAATCATTCACGTAGGCAAAATAAAGACCTGTATTCTAGCGACTAGTCATATCCATTAATAAGTCAATAAAGAATACTTACTAGCCATATCCAAAACTAAATCGATAAGGAAGCGGTGATAGGGAGCTTCCTTACCCGACGACAACACCTGCCAAAGTCATACATGTAAGTCTGAAGATCACAAAGCCAAGCTTAGGATTCGTGACCAAGGTGAAAGTCACCAACAGCCACAGACAGCAACGACCACTGAACTCGAGGCAGTATTGGCAGGTCTCAGTCAGGCGGAGATAAGAACCGTTCTTTTGCGATTTTCCACGAGGTCTCAGTGGAGGAAATTCTTGAGACACCATTACTGAATCGCCGAGGTGCGCCCAGACTTATCTTATTTGGCAGTGAAGCTGAGCAAGGGCAAGGCCAGGGACAGAAGGAGACAGTGGCTCAGGCAGTTGCAGTAAAAGGAAAGGCTGGTATGAGGGTAACGATAGTCTTTAGGGCCGTAATCTTGGTGGCAAAGGACTACGTAGCACCTATTCCTTAGCGATTTGTTTCGTATTTGCATCTATTTATCCTACTCTAAGTTACTGGGACAAACTATGTCAGTACTAAAAATACAGTATATATAACAGAAAAGAGTATGTCAAATACAAAAAGCATAATAAATCGGTTAGGAAAAGGTGCAACGAAAAGCCACATACCATACGACCCTTAATGACAAAGGATGGTGTGGTATAAGAGTATAACAAGTGAGAGATGCAATAATAGAACTTAAGTAACAGTTAACGTGAGCAACTATTTAAATCTCTATCTGCTATGGAATTCCTTCGGTCCAAGTACTAGCAGGTATATTACCGATATATTACTTTGGTTATTTTACCGGGGAATGTAGTGGGCGGAGGAAAGCCTTTCTCTTTGCTCTTCCTTTCATTAGTTTTAGTCCTTCATTTTCCCCTGTCATGAACCAACAAACCTTATGTTATATGTACGGCTGTGTACTAAGTGTACGCATGTTAACTCTGTGATTATTTAGACAGCCTTTACAGTAACTCTTTCAATGCATGGCTCTCTCTCAACTGAATAAGGACAGGTGATATTAAGAATAAAATCCTCAGGAGCTTCCATAACAACGGAAACGTTATTATAAAGTCGCTAGTGAGTAACTGTTAAGGTTAAGGGGGTAGTCTGAAAATGGGCACGAATATGAAACTAGTCAAAGCAGCAGTAAAGAGTATTAAAAAAAAAAAAAAAAAAAAAAGGCTGTCGAATAGATGGGAGTAAGAAACAGGCCAAGGGGAAGAGAAGAGAGAGACACCGAGGCAGTGGCATGCAGGGTAGCGAACTGAATCAATACTACGAAAAGCTGCATAGCCAAGATACAGTAGGTCTACTCTAACTTGGTCTAAAAATGCCACCTACCAGCGCAGAGCTGCAAAGAAGCTAAAATGTGGTGCTACTCAAGAAGAAGTGCTACAGTAGATGTAGGACATTTAGTATTTTCATAGTCTTCCAATTAGCTACTTGAAACGAGCTGCAGTAGGACAAAAATAAGCCAAGTTAATGGAAACGAGCAATAGTAAAAACTACAAGGCTATTAGAACTGAGGTAGAGAATGTTGGAGGAAATGCGGAGAAGAAAAGAATAAAATCGAAAATTGTAGGATATTGACAGAAATTCGGGGAAGGTCAGAAACAGCGCCAGGAATAGAGCCACAAGAGTGAAGCAATCATGGAAATACAGCAAGAACACCAGGGCTGGAATATTGAACTGAATGAGACATGTGAAGGATTCATGGTATTAGTCGTGGCCGCAACAAAATTTTTACTTTCAAAATCGTATTCTTGTTTCACTGCAGCATTTGTCTTTTATTCCGCGTCCAATGTGATCGCCGTTACGATGAGATGGATTAAGCTTAGATGAATAGTAGTGATATATTATTGGCCTGTTTTGCGATTGAGGCGCCTTATCCCACTAAATCAGTAGACGTTTATTGTAATTTTTCATCACCAAATTTAAGTTTTCTCGGATCGACGTGACCTACGATATACCAATAAATGTGGAGATATTGCAGGTACATTGGATGATGATGATAATTATGATGATGATGAGAAGGAGGAGGAGGACGACGACGAGAACGAAGACGAGGACGAGGAAGATGTAGGTGACGATGGCAAGGTGTTGGAAAAGGGAGAACAGGAAGTGAAGGAAAGGAAAAGAAGAAATACACCAACCCTAGAGAAACGGTGTGTGACAGTGAAAACAAACACTGGCGAGACTATTTATTAATGTATTTATTCATTTATACTGGAATGCAGTAAATGAATGCGAGTGAAAATTCAGGGAAGAATGAGAGCAAGGCGAAAGAGGCTGAGAATGGCGGTGAGAATAAGTGAGAAAATATAAACAAAAAATGGAATATAATGCAGGATTGACATGCGGGAACTTTGATGAAGTTTATACAGGCAGTAGTGTGGAGAAAAAAAGTTGAGGCGAAGTGAAACTCGGGTGGAAGTCAGACAAAGTTAGAACAAAGAATACCTGTATTTTCGTGCATACTCTGCTCTTGTTTTCATTTTTATATTCTTCCTATTCTGATTTTCCTTTCTTTCTCCCTTCACTGGCAAGTCTGGTTCTTTTGTTTTTTATTCCTGTTCTTCATTGTCTGGCTTTTTTTTTTCTTCATTCCATACTTGCAGCGTGCCTGACAGTCGTGTATGTACAGTATTTCCTTTCTGTAATACGAGAGGTTTCGGGCCTATGTTAATATCTGTTTTTAGCACTTCCCGATTCCTGTACCTCACTCTCGGCTTAAAGTAAATCATCTTGCGGTGGGTGGAATCGAATACCAGAGTTATCTCGACCTCAAAGAGGTTTAATGGTGACAGTATTAACACTCCCAATCTCCCATGACTCACTCTTAGCTGAATAAATTAGTCTGGCGGTAACTAGAATATACTATAATATTAGAGTTATCTCGATTGTGAGAGGGTTAACATCGAGTAGGTACTGACGACGGCTTACTTAGCAACTGACTACTTTTCCACATGTCAGTAGACTAAGTAGCATATGAGAGAGAGAGAGAGAGAGAGAGAGAGAGAGAGAGAGAGAGAGAGAGAGAGAGAGAGAGACTTGTAATAGTAGGCTTCATAAATTTTGGAGCAGGCTGTCCAGCACTGCCGGCATCCATTGCAGGACCTGGCAGCGACCTTTACTACGCTCATAGTATTTTCACTCTAACTTGGCTGCCTCAGTCTGCCACCTCTCCATGCTGCAAACTGGGCTGTAGCAATAGACTAACAGTAGAATATGATAGTCACGAATAATTGCTGAGAAATGGATGTAGAACTACAACATTGTCATATTTTGTCACTGAACTACGAGAAATAAACTGCAAAAGGACGAAAATCTCCTCCAAGTTAAGATAAACAAAATATAGCTGCAGTAAAATTCAAGTGAAGTTTGGGCTCAAGCTGGCTGGAAATTATTTATCTTTCTGCTGGAGGCCCCACAACTGACGTCTACTCAGGAAAAGTGTTTGATCCGTCAGAACCATACCACCACTGGCAGGCCGGTGCTTGTCACTAGATTTGGTGTGGGTGATCTGTACGTTTTCCTCTACAGGTTCATGCAGATTATCTTAGTTAAATACAATTCTTTGCTAATATATGTTTATAATTTCTCATCATCACCACCATCATTGTCAGCATCATCACATTATGTCGATGTCACTGCATGAAGGTGTCCCTCCCCAACGTCTCTACCTTAGTATATATATGAATGGATACATGTGTTAAGTAGGTGTGTGAAAAGACGAGCTGCTGGCATGATTTGCAAGAAATGGCAAAGAAGAACAACGGATGAACCAAATATATACAGTAAGTCCTAGTTATATGATTCCTTCTTATGTGTTTTGTAAAATGAGCACAGTAAATTACAAAAATTTCGCATTTTACGTGAAACTGTCAAGGATTTCACCCCTCCTTTGACGTGACTATTGATGGATTGATTATATACATCAGATGTTGCTAGAGCGACTCTGAGAAGAAACAAGTGTACTGTGGATGGCGCCTGGATGTTTAATGGTTAGAATGCCCCAGTCGGAGTGACTCCCTTCCACAGATTCAATCCTTAAGAGGTGCCTGGAGGTTCATCGATCTTGTAATACCACCAAGGGAAAAAGGTTGGTCATCTGCACTTATACAGTATGTACCTGATTCGGCAGCCTAATCTCAGACCCTTACACCTTGAGGAGGATAGGTAGATTCTAAATATATTACTGTTAATGGCCTTCGGGAGATCAAATATTTAAAAGTTTGAACGGAGAATAAAATGATGCATGACCAACTTAACTGGACACCCTTTTGACAGTTCTACATCCTTACATTTGCCACACCCGCATGGGCGGCAAAATATGGCGTTGTCCCTAACTGTGTTGCTCCCTCACTCACCATTAGGTTTGTTGCTGTTTGCTTTCCTGTGTACTCTCTCCCTCCCTTCGTCACTCATTCACTTACTGAGTTACTGTACTTTCCGGAAGAATGGAGTCTAAGCTTTATGGGAGGAGTGTCAGGAAAACGAAATTTTGAACAACGGCAGACTTCCTCCGAGCCAGGTTTCAGGCAGGGTGGGACTCATGAGAGCCGCCCCCCACGGGGGGTTGCGACTCCCGTGTGTCTCACCCAAAACCGTTTGGACGGCCAGGGGAGATGGCCCCTTGTGGCTTCAGCCAAAGTCATTATGCATGGCCAAAGTTTCGGACTGAAGATCCCCCTGGAAAGACGAGGAAAGAATACTTCCCCAGTATCCCTTCTTGTCATAAGACTTGACTAACAAGGCCTTTTGCCTGAAGTCTTTCTCTGTTTATTGTCTACTGTCTTTCTCTATTTAATGTTCTCGACATCTCTTTTGTCCACAGTCTTTTCTTGCTATGTCCATATTTATTCCTGTCTTGATTCTCCCAGACAAGGAAAGTAGGTTTTCACCCCTGTTTGTTAGTTTCTTAGGTTGTTTGTCTGTTACCCAGGCCACGCTTTGGGCAGAGTGGGACACACGAGATCACCTCTGACATGGAGAGAATACACCCAGGGAGGGGTCAACGCCACAGTTTTTACGAAGACAAGCAAAATTTGGTCAGGTGTAGACCTTCACCCTGACCAGAATTTGAAGAGGGTGGGACCCCCTGGGTTCGCCCCTCCGCCTTCCCCGTAAAAAAATATTTCTTGTCCCTTACAATATTACAGAGGTAGATGCAGCTACCAAAGTTATCTTTTGTATTCTTTCTCGTATGCAAGAATTCTATCCACAGTTAGTGCAAAAGTGGTACATCAGTTAGGCCTAAGTAAAATGACAAAAAGTAGCTGAAGGCTAAAGACTTTATACAATGTTAACCTTAACAAATGTGTCATTTGTCATTTCAGACAACTCATGACCTCTCTAACAACTCTGTCACCAGCACAAGAGTATACCTTATAGATTACCAATATTCAATACTCATTGCGCAAAGAAATGATTAGGCTTTCAATTAATATTTTACGTTTCGCATGTTCCTTTATATGCCTGTATATTTTCACAAACGTTTATTCCCTCCAGGCAGAGGCAGTGAAGAAATAGAACCCACTTAGCTACCCATTTTATTGTGTGTGGAAAATTGCATCATGTATTATGGAATTTCTCAGTCCACTTCTCCATTACCTGATCGATGGTCCAAACAGTGTAGGTGTCCTGACATTGTGACCACTCAGAGCCTGTTATCGAAGAGAGAGAGAGAGAGAGAGAGAGAGAGAGAGAGAGAGAGAGAGAGAGAGAGAGAGAGAGAGAGAGAGGCTTAGTCCTCATAGCTTAACGCCTGATGCTCTAGTTATATAAGGTGGCGGAGCTGAACTACATTATAGTATTTATTTGTTTAGTTTTCTGTTCGTCCACCAGAATTCAGCTTTGCATTCCACACTCCTCAGGCACTTGAATACAGTCATTTATTTCCTTTTCAGTCCGTTTAACCTCACTTTATTTAAATGACAGGCTAAAAGAAAAAGCTATTCATTGCACAGTGGGGACTAAATAAAAGAGGCAATGTTTCGCGGAATATGAAGAAAAATACAAGAGCGCTGTGGCTAAAGACATAGATTTAGTTTGTGGACACTGAATGAATTACGGCCGATACTAAGACGCGAGTGGAAGACTTTGAGCAATACGGAAATGAAGGTTAATTAGAGGATGATTGTATATTAAGGGAAATAAATCTGCAGAAGAGTTGTACGTGAGCTAAGGTTGAAGATCTGATGACTGTTCTGCGGGAAATGAATCTGCAAATGAGTAGGCTAGTAAAAGAGTGAAAGTTAATGAATGGATGTATACTTTGGGATATGGATCTTCATTTACTGCGGGTAATGTGTAAGTGACTTTAGACAATTAACCCCTTTGCGAAGATAACCCCCTTTTTTAAATGTTTGTATGCCATCACCAGACAGTTGTATTTAGTGTAGGAGTGGCTTTACGATGAGTGGGTTAGTGGTAAGCCTTCAGTAATGCCTTCACGGTTAGGCAGTAGAAATCGTCCGGTTGTGAAGAGACTGAGATTAATAAAGGAAAAAAAAGGACTCATCGCAGTTAAGGGTTTAATGGTGAAAGAATATAGTATATGTGTCGTGGGTATTAGTAATTGTGTCCTCAGCCTGAATGGGCGAAGAAATGAGCGGTGCGTTTATAAAAAAAAAGAAAAAAAAAATGGCTGTCGAGGAAACATGTAGAAAACACAGAGGCTGGCTGGCATAGGCTGGGCGTGACCGGGCAGGGCAGAAGTGTTAGAAGTACAGGGGTCGCAATTAAAGAGGATCTTGGTCAACTACAATTCATTCACTTTAACTTGGAGGAGATATTCGTCCTTTTGACACTTATTTTGCGTAGCTTAGAGGGAAAAAGGTAATGCTACAGCTCTGCATCCTTTCCATAACACTTCTTTCTGATCTGCATCACATTCTTGTGCTACTTTATTGTTGCAGCACGACATTAAAGATGGTGAGAGGGCAATTTCATGGCAAGTTAAGGAAAAAAAAAGTACAGTGTGAACTAAAAAGGACTTAGAGAGAGCATACTCCGCCAGTGCCGGATCTGGATCCACCCCAAAATTTAATCAGTTCTTTCTTGGCCCATGGCACACCCTTCCATAAAATTTCATTGAAATTCATTGAGAAATTTTGGAGATATTATATGCACAAATAAATAAACAGACAAACACAGGCGAATACATGACGTCCAACTTCGTTGGCGAAGGGAGTAATTACCCCCCAAATACGATGAAACTAGTCCACTTCACCCGGATTCAAGGAGTCCTTTCTGTCCGGATGAAGAAATATTTATGTAGTTTATTATTGCTTGTACCAGATGATTGTATTCTATGTAGTAATGTATCTCGTATTGAGAGGTTATTTGAATCTTTATTTGATTTCCCCCATTCTAAAAAAAAAAGAAAAAACTATCCTAACCTGAATAAAATCATCAAGGTACAACATGAATAAAGTTAAAAGACCTCACTTGCTCAAAGCGTTCCTCAAGATAGTTTGTGAATACGGCCGCCAGTAGTGTTGGCACAGGCGAGAGGTTAACGCGGTAGACGAGCCTAAATATGTACTTTTAATTTCCTCATGTTTATACTCCTTTATATAACTGGCAGACCGAGTAACGCACATTAGTCTAAGGAAGGAGGGCTCGGTAAGGAACTCGAAATCTGTATGCCCATTAAGGAGAAGGTAAAGTATAAGTATGTTTTCCTTTACCATACTAGCTATCAGCTTTGACAGATATTCATTAAGGAGAAGGTAAAGTAGAAGTTTGTATTCTTTTACCTTGCTATCCATCAGCTTTGACAAATATTTCATGTCAGGACGCCATCATTATCGACACCATTTCACCTCTTTTTCCCGCCGAAAGGTGAGGCGTGGTAAGGCCCAGAGAGCAAGAAAAGGGGGAGAACAAGAGAGATGGAGAACTAACCAACAGCTTGACCAATGAAATGGGCCACAATCTGATTCACCATTCGAGCCCCTGTATTGCTGAGAAGATAAGGTCAGTCCGATGAATGTAAAAAATATGTCTTTAATCAGAAAATAAACCAAGTTGTTAATCCCTTCACTAAAAGGACAAGAGTTAGACGTCGTTCCGAAGATAAATAAAATCCTTCATAGATAACAAGATTAAACTGAAACAATATATCGTCTCGGGAACGGGCATAATTCAGATATAATAGTTAAAGTTTCGGCCAGGCAGCATATTTATAATCCGAGTCTAATGCTGATTTATTTCCCGGATTACTGTACAAAACGAGGGTATTACCGCTGTCATCATTTTCGTCAATATATAAATCTCGGGGAAGCCTGATAACGCGAATATGATAATGGGGTTTTGAGCCTAGTGTCGCAATGTATCTCTCTCTCTCTCTCTCTCTCTCTCTAAACCACTTTTACTGTCCTTGTTCTCATATTACCTTCATGCCTTCCTACCCACTCACCCCTCCCTTCCATGCGTGCACATTTCATTCTTCAGTTTTGAAAAGTTGAAAGACTGGAAAACTTTGTGACAATATGGTACGCAGCACTGTGGATAGTTTGGCTCTGTGAATGTCGGTATTGGGGAAAATCTAATATATTTTCAGAAATTTTATTGTTTCATCATCAACATCATCACCATCATAAGCTCGTTTCATTTCATCACATCTCATACGAAATTTAACTCAGGAGCAACGTAATATACACCCCCCCCCAAAAAAAAAAAATCATTATCATCATCATCACAACCATCATAATTATCATCATTTCGTCTTATTTCATTACATCTACAAAATTCGGCATTGAGAGCAACAATTTATCATTATCACCATTGTCAGTATCATCATCATCATCGTCGTCGTCGTCGTCGTCGTCATACAACTTTAATATCAACTTCTAGATAGTTTTCAGAAACAACGAGAGAGGAAAACCAAATAGCAGTCCAACCACAAGGCACCGCGTCAAGCGAAATGGGCCACATATTCATTTCGCGTATCATGGAAGCATTAGAAATCCTGACTCCACCTTTCTCTCTCTCTCTCTCTCTCTCTCTCTCTCTCACACACACACACACACACACACACACACACACACACACACACACACACACACACACACACACACACACACACACACACACACACACACACACACACACACACACACATTAAGGAAGCAGCTATCTCCTGTATATTCTGATCACACTAACATATTGGTAAAACCGCACCCTTACATTCCCATTATTCCCATGTATTAAATGGAAGCGTGGCGATAAAGAGAGACTATAATTCTTTTACACAAACTTGGCCTAGATATTCGTCCTTTTGTAGCTTATTTCACGTAGCTCTCTGACAGAATAAGACGATGCAGTGGGTCTATGTCCTTTTCATGACACTTCTTCATGACTAGCTCCACATATTAATAATCTTGTTACAACTCAGTTTTCAAGAAGGAGAGATGGCAGTTTTAGGCCGGGTTAGGGTGGAAATATATATATATATATATATATATATATATATATATATATATATATATATATATATATAGTAATTCAGGGTAAAATTTCCGGTACGTATAATGTTTCTATATATATATATATATATATATATATATATATAGTAATTCAGGGTAAAATTTCCGGTACGTATAATGTTTCTGAGCCTTTAAAGAAATAAATTAGTCTCTTTAAGCAAAATGTTATATAAATTAGTAGGATGCTTATTCAGACTACAGTATACATTTACTATTGAAATATGACATTCATATGCCTTGGTAACAGTCTAGGGCAATTTCAGCTACATATATTTGAATTTGATATTTTTATGCTGAATAGCCTCTCTCCGGGAGTGGATACTATTTTTTGTGAATAATATGTCAACAAGATATATCTGGACTCTCACTGATCCGGTTATATCACAGGATTATGTTCAAGCTCGTCCGATAGATTTTCAAAAACATTTCCCGTGACGAGCACACACACACACACACACACACACACACACACACACACACACACACACACACACACACACAGCACAGCACAGCACAGCACAGCACAGCATAGCACAATATCATCAGTACTAACATTTTTCTTTTACAGTATAATTTCCATGCAACATTAAGTGTAACGAGAACTCTCACATACTGTCTTTTACAAACAAATGATCATAATTATGTAAACAGCACCAGCCTTATGAATCTCCAAAACAGTCACTGGTATAGCGCCGGGAACATCATACTAGCAACCAGTAACAGCTCTAAGCACTAATAAAACAAATACTTCCATTCACTTCTTGTTCTTAGTCAGACCTTCAATGATGCTGTAATATCTGTCTGTCTATCTATCTTTGTCAGTCTATCTGTATATCTGTCTTTCTGTGTCACGTTAGCACCGACGGTAAACAGTGTGCATTATTTCACTTATAGTAAAGGACAAAGTCAAGAACTATTGGTATATTAACATGAAGGTAACGTCTCACACACACACACACACACACACACACACACACACACACACACACACACACACACACACACACACACACACACACACACACACACACACACACACACACACACACACACACACACACACACACACACATGAAAAAATATTCCTTTAATTAACTCCCATTATACTGCTCATTAACAATTCATATCCCTGCAAATCACCAACACAACACCAGTAAGCGACACCTACCCCGCCACCACCACCATCATCAATAGCACCATTTGCACCTCCACAGCCACCCCGCCATTACACCCTCATAGACACCCCGCCATTACACCACCACCACCATCAATAACACCATTTACACCCCCATAGCCACCCTGCCATTACAACCTCATAGACACCCCGCCATTACACCACCGCCATCATCAATAGCACCATTTACACCTCCACAAGCACCCTCCCGCCATTACACCCACACAGACATCCCGTCATTACACCACCACTACCATCAATAACACCATTAACACCCCCACAGACATATGACCCAGCAATTGCACACTTTGTCATGAGAAACTTTTGCCCATAATTACGTCAGCTTAGGAGGCATATAATGCTCATTTTACTTTAGCTTGAAATAAAGCATACTTTAACCTTGACCTCAAACTCTCATCTCTCCCTCTTGAATGTCCGCTTGGAACAATATATTAATGTTTGACGTAAAGTTTGTCGATAATAAGACCATTTACTCGTAATTTTTGTAGAAGAAAACATTAAAGTGTAATACTCATAATAAATTGCTAAGGAAAAGTTGCAATGAAGCCTACACTGTGCCACGTTCTGTACCTCCCATTGATCCATCATCTGGTGGGCTGACGAAGCTCACTAACCTTATGGATTTATTTTAAGTGTTACGCCGCATTATTCTCTTTTATGTCATTTATATAATTTTAGTGCCAACAGTATTTGCCTCAGTAACATACAGGGTGATACTGAGCTGCAATGTAAAGAAAAAGTCGCAAAGGAAGAGGTGCTATGAATTTCCCGAGCCTCCTAGAAATTATTTTATTGTTGTAACAGGTGTGTGAGATGAAATGTTATCCTTTCATTTAAATAATAGAATGCCATAAATGCACAGTTAATGCCAAAACTAGTAAAGTTGACCTTACTTCCAAGTTATGTTGAGTTCTGGTTTCAACATGATTTTTACTATCATTATTATTAATATCATTATTATTAACAGTAGTAGTAGTTGTTGTTGTTGTTGTTGTAGTAGTAGTCGTAGTAACAGAAGTAGAATTAGTACCGTGGTATCATCATCATCACTATTGTTCTTCTTCTTCTTCTTCTTCTTCTTATTATTATTATTATTATTATTATTATTATTATTATTATTATTACCTTAGTAACGAGACTGACTAATGACTTATGAAACCCAGTGATGCTACCTTCGGAGCTCAACAAACGTGTCATAATGCCACGTAGGAGTTCCGTATTTATTCGAGTAAAATTTTTGAGCGATATTACCAACTACACTTTTACCTTTGACTTTATGTGTCAGCGAAATGCAAATACGTCGAGCATTACGAATTCACAGAACCTATCAAACCCCGTGAAACAACATTGTGCAGGTTGGTCTGTTTTTATAAATAACTAAAATATACTGACGCGACAATAATTAATGCGGCTTATTTAAGTTAAAGCAGATAGCAAAAAATAAATGAAAATAATAAAATAGAATAAAATAAAATAACCAGGTCAACAGTGGACGGCAATGATTTTCTGTCACTGGTAATGAAAACATATTGTGTTGTTGTTCCCATAACTCCTCAGCAACACTTCAAGGGAAATTACTGAGTTGTGGCATTACCAGTTATATTACAAGTTTTGCAGTGAGATATGTCCAGAAGTTTGATAATAATCCACCACCTTTCTCTGAAGGGAAATTGTAAAGATGAAAAAGTATGTTCCTAGTAACAGTACGACTAGTACTAGCACATTACTACTACTACTACTACTACCAATAATAATAATAATAATAATAATAATAATAATAATAATAATAATGATGATAATAATAATGGCTGTAGGTGGATGCATCTATCATTCACTTATGTGATGTCGTGCTGCATTAAGGTTACTTTACACAGAGTGACAGATCAAATGGTTTCTTGCAAACAAGGAAACTATTTACAACGCTGGGTGGTAACAATATACCCAAATGATGCCAGGTGGTTTAGTGCATTAAAGGGTTCCAGTCAGAAAGAGCCTGTGATGACTTACTGCTGAGTGATGGCTGGGACGAGTGAGGCTGGTCTTCCTCGCCTTAAATACCAGGCCAGAGTACGAGTAGCTTAGTCCCTTTCTTCCACTTTCATGATGGGGCCAAAAAAAAAAAAAAAAAGGATGATCGACGAATGTATTATAATCATCATCATTACAATAATAATAATAATAATAATAATAATAATAATAATGTCACCAGATTTCAAGAGTTAAAACGACAACCGCAGAGCGCAAACAGGATCGCTAACACGGTAGGACAAACATAAACGAGAAACTGGTTCAAGCGAGGGAGAAACACTTTTAGCCTTCCCTTTGCACCCCAACTGGACCTTTGTATTTTCAAGGACCCTCCGACAAGTGTGAAGTGCTGTTAAGAGACCGTGGGAGGGAGGAAGGAGAAGAGGAGGGAGGAACAACAAAGGAAATGAAGGAGCAGAGAGATTAAGGCAGAGAAAAATGGAGGGCGGAAGAGAGAGAGAGAGTGAAGAGAGGAATGGAAGGTGGGGAAAGAGGGGAAGCGAGAAACAACTGAGGAGGTGATGAAGTAGGGAGATTAATTGGGACAAGGGAGAAGAGAGGGTGGAAGAAAGCGATAGGAGGAAAGGGATGGAAAATGGGAGGGAGGGAGAAAAAGGAGAGTAGAGAGCGGGGGGTAAGAAGGAAGAAAGAGGGGAAGGAGAGAGAGGATAGCAAGGAAGAAAAGGATGACTGGGATCAGGAAAACTAGATGTAAGAGAGAGAGAGAGAGAGAGAGAGAGAGAGAGAGAGAGAAAAGGAAGTAAGAAAGAATGAGGGTGGGAAGAATGAGTAAGTCAGAAATAATAAATGAGAAGGAGGTTGGAAGGAGGATAGATAAACCTTCGTACGTGTTCCTGGGGATTCTCGAACTTCAGTTTTAGAACATCTTGCAATATCGTAAGGAAATATTCAAGGCTCGCTTGCTAAACAGGCGACTCAACAATGATTTCCGCTTACATGCCAATATCGGAACTGGGGAGAGAGAGAGAGAGAGAGAGAGAGAGAGAGAGAGAGAGAGAGAAGGAGGAGGAGGAGGGGGAAGGGAAAGTTTATTCTTTAACTAAAACATGACCTAAAATTATCATCAATACAAGTTGAGTGATGAACTGTGACCAACGATCACTAAATAGGGCGCAGGTTACGAAAAACTCATACAGAAATATAACCGCAGCAATAACTTTTTCTGACAGTAAACTTCGTGAAATAGGTGAATTAGGACGAAAATCTGGGTCAGGTTAAGGTGAACGAACCATGGTAAAAAAGGTGGAGAAGGTGAGGAGGAGGGAGGATGAAGAGGAGGAGGAGAAGGAAGAGTTGAAGTGGAGGAAGAGGAGAAAAAGGAGGAGGAGGAGGAGGAGGGGAAGAAGGAAGGAAGGAACAATGAAGAACAAGCACCAAGCCATAATATGACTATATGGCACTGCAGGAGAGGAGGGAAAATAAAGGCTGGAAGAAACACCAAAATTTCAAGAAGAGAGATGGGACAGAAGAACATAAGAGGATACTAGGGAGAGAAAGACTGGAGACAAAATAGCCCCTTTTAGTCGCCTCTTAAGACAAGCAGGGATACTGGAGAAGTGAGGTGGGGAGGAAGAGGAAGAAGACGAGGCGAAGGAGAGGGGAAAAAATAAAGTTAGCGGCAGAGTGGTGGAGTAGGGTCGGGAGAGGCTGAGGGTATTGAAGCAGCGGGGTGAGTTTGGACCATCAAAGG
The DNA here is from genome assembly GCF_032717465.1 of Coenobita brevimanus. Taxonomy (NCBI): domain Eukaryota; kingdom Metazoa; phylum Arthropoda; class Malacostraca; order Decapoda; family Coenobitidae; genus Coenobita; species Coenobita brevimanus. The sequence continues at coordinate 989,103 of NC_136981.1, forward strand.
GGTTTCGTGTGTCCCCTTTTGTGCAACTTGGAGTTCGTTGTGGCCTGAGTTGAGCAGCGCTGAGTACCCTAACCCACACCATAGGGGGAGGGGGGAGAAGTATGGGAAGGGATGGGGACGGGAGGGGGATAGGAATGGAGAAGAGGATAGGGGAGAGAAAGGGAGGAGGAAGAAAAGGAAGTAAGTGGAAAGGGAAGAAGGGGAGATGAAGAGAGACAGAATACAGAGCATAATAAAAATAAGAGAAGGGAATGTTAGAGAAGAGGGATGAGGAGAGATGGGGACGGGAGGGGGAGAGGGATGGAGATAGGAATGTGGGAGAGGACAGGAGGAAGAAGAAAAGGAGGTAAGTGGAAAGGAAGGAAGGAGAGAAAGAGAGATATAGAATGCAAAGAATGATGAAACAAAGGAAAGGAAAGTAAGAGAAGAGGGATGGAGAGAGAAGAGGAAGAAAGGAGAAAGAATGAAAAGGAGAAAGTGGAGATTAATGGTTTGTAATAGAGAAACCTAATATACAATTGAGAGTCCATAATATTGTGAATGTGAAACGAAAGAAACAAAAGGAAGAGAGAACCAAAAAGAAAAAGTGCGAGTGAAAGGAGAAAGACGGAATCGATAGATATGAATAGGAAGAATGGATAAAAATGTAAGGATAAGTAAAAGGCCGCACCTATTCTTGGTGCTTATCTCTGTAATTAGATATAACTTTCTTGAACACATTCATCTCTAAAGAACTCTCTAAATTGAACAGAATTGTCTGGAAGTAGCAAGAATAAGCTAACTGAGGAGTCGTCGGATGAAAAGGGCTAACGTTTTGCAGAACAGAGAATTTCCTATCATGTTCCAGCTTACGACGAACGACTAATTTAACTCATAAAAACTATCTCTATCTATCTATTGCCAGACGCCTCAATCCCGTTTGGGGTGGCCACAAACAAATCGCCTCCAAGTCGCCCTGTCCCCCGCCATTTCACTGCCCTGCTCCCAACTCACACCCCCCTCTCTCATATACCTCTCTACCCCATCCCTCCATCTCATCCTCGGCCTCCCCCTCCCTCTTCCCCCCTCCACCTCACTCACAAACACTCTCTTCGTCAGTCTTTCACCCTCCATCCTCTCCACATGGCCAAACCACCTCAGTGTGTTCTTCATAACACTTCCTATCACATCCACATCCACACCACAACGCTCCTTTACATCCTCATTCGTCAGCCTGTCTCTCCACGTGACTCATAAAAACTCATTACAGCAAAATATCTTCAGAGGAACGTCAACATTATAATCCACCAATAGTCCCGAGAAGCAGTTCGAGGAGAAGCTGTGGAAGGTGGGGTTATGGGGGAGAGGCTGATGCGTGGGGGAGAGAAGGTGGAAGGGGTGAGGGATAGAGTACGAGCTGGCAAGGTGAGGAAAGCGAGGCGAGAAGAAAAGAAGGCTGAAAAGGGACTGTGGTATAAAAATGTGAGGAAGAGAAGAGGAGGGGAAAACGAAAGTGAGAGGAGGGCGTGGAGTTTGAGGATTATAGGAGGAGAGGAAGAAAAGAGAAGAGAGGGTGGTAAGGAATGTTTACAGCAGGAAAAGAAAGAAATGTGAAATCTGGAGAGACAGTGTGGTGTGAGGGCTGGAGCTGAGTCTGTTATTACTTAGCTTCTTTATCACCCAGTTTATCCCCAAACACTGTGGAAAACAATGTCTCAGAAGACCAAGCTGGAGTAGTTAGAGTATGGCAAGGAAAAATCAAAAGAGTTTGTCTGCCGAGAATAAACATCCAATGGTTGGCGAGAATAAATCAGCAGAGTTCTAGCACAAAAAGCGAAAGGGTACCAGAATTTTAAGCCCTTTATTACAGCGTAGGATTTGCCTTGCGTGAAGAAATTTAACTGTTCCTAGTGATAATAAAAACAGCTGCGTTCTGTCATCTGTGCTGGGTAGCGTTTGTCATACGTGCAAAAAACTGCCTTGGGTTTGTGAAAATATATGTGCAATCTATCATCACAGTGGAAAGGTAACAGAGTTTTATTCCCTATTTTCTGCGTCGTAGGTCTTCTCTCAGCAGAATAATACCGCCCTGAGCTAGTGAAAATAATATTGCGTACCCAGTTTCTGGCATGGTTATGGAAGCTTGATGTTGATCGCACCCAAAACCATATTCTCGCTGAACCGGCAGATTTCGTAACATCCTTTTCTCAGTAATACATTTTCCACATATCAGTATTTACTTCTTTACACACACACACACACACACACACACACACACACACACACACACACACACACACACACACACACACACACACACACACACACACACGCAAGCACGCACGCGCGTGTTATAGTTTTTTATCATACAGTTGCCATTTAATCTATTCTTTAAAGTGTTTCTTCTTTACCAACTACTGTTTAAAAATCATTCTTTGTATGTTCTTTTCCGCTTGACAGAAATATCTTTTATTTTTTACCAGTACTTTTATTTTCATTTGGATCACTCTTGCCATTAATTTTTCTCATTCTGTTTGCTCTTACTTTTTCTAACACTATTTTTTTTTATCATTTGATTACTCGACTTTTCTCAGGTCTCTGTTACCTCGCTTTTGTATAAGATTTAATTTTTGTTACTGTTCTGCAGCTTTTCTCTCTTTCACCTCTCAGTTATCCCACGTCGTTATGAACTTTTGGATCTCTCTCTCTCTCTCTCTCTCTCTCTCTCTCTCTCTCTCTCTCTCTCTCTCTCTCTCTCCATCTCTCTCTTTCTCTCTCTCTCTAAGGCAAAGTCCCACCCACGTACCAGTATTTTAGTTTTACTCTCCGTTCTCTGCCTCTCCCGTAATTTTTCTCTCACGTACTTGCTCTCTTTTCTCCCCTCACCTTCTCTCAGTTTTTTCTCTTTTCTCTCTCTCTCTCTCTCTCTCTCTCTCTCTCTCTCTCTCTCTCTCCCGTTTCACCTAACTTTGCTTTCTGCATGACAAGTTTTTCCAGCCTCGTATCTTTCGTCTCCTCTCTCTCTCTCCTCTAACCGGACCTAAGCTAACCTAACCTAAATTGCCCTTACCCAACCTACACTGCTTCTTTTAACCCCCTGAACCCGAGGACTGTTTGAAACATTAATTTTGTTCTCTTTAGATAATTTCATGCAGGTTTAGAAGATATATTCCATGTTTTTCTTTCTTTCCGCTGTCTTTCACTATTTTTCACAGGTCACCATCACTTATGCAATTCGTGTTGAATTTGTATGGATATATGCAGGAAAACTTGGGCCCTGACTAAGGTTTTTAACACAGCTTTGCACACACAATCCTCGGTGATTCACTAGCTGGCATTCCACGTTTGAGACTGACATCCGCTGAGGTTATCCTTACAAAGAAAGTGAAACCTGGCATGCTTCGACAGAAGAGTTTTAAGAGCATGACACCCTTACCCTCGGCAAGGCAAATTCCAGCAAACGTAGCAAGCACAGGCCCTTGTTTGAGCCAAATCACTTATAAGTTCTATTTCATATATTGTCTTCTGCCGTCCTTGCTATTTAACACCTCCAGTCCTACGGCATATTCGTTTTTTTCATATCCTGGCTACCTTCAGATGACCTACTTTCCACCTAGGACAGACCACAAATAGTAAAAGGAAAATTATTTGTAGTCGCAACCCTAGGCTTATCTGCAATGTGAACCCTGTGGCCTGCTGGCTCAAACTGCGCTCATCCTGCAATCCACCATCCTACCTTAGGAGGTTAGGAAGGGAGTTGAGGGACGACTGAATAAAAAGGGCGAGGAGTTGCTCAATTATAAAGGTGTCACCACTTGAAGGCATCCGAGCGGTTAATATAAACTAAATATATGACCCTTCAACTTGATTATTCTCCACTGTGCTGAAGAAAATCGCCTGCAGCACCGTAAATTAAAAAAAATCGGTGGGAAACTCTTAATTTTCCTTTTTTCCACTTCATGGTCCATTCAACTTTATATTTCATTTCTCTTTCAGTCACATCCATTCCCAGGCTATAAACGTTCATTACTCTCGTTTAATGTTACCTCCCGCAGGCAGGTTTTGGTGTAATATTACTGCATTTTATTCTCTTGTTTTTCTGCAGTGTAATCATCTTTTATTTGTTATGGAGCAAATTATCCTCTTTGCTCGCCTCGCCACTCTAATATTAAGTCTCTCTCTCTCTCTCTCTGTTTACTGAGAAAGATTGTATTATTCTCCGGATGTTTATTGGCCTTCAGATATTACATTGTCTTTTATTTGTCTCATATTAATGTCTCTTGCATACGCTGGTGTAGTATTTCTATCCTGAACTGAATTTCAAAAATTTTTCTCCATTTTCTTCATTTGTTTTAGACTCTCTATAACTCTTTCCTTTTTTTCCCCTTAAATTTACTTGGTTTTCACTTCAGCTTTTTTCTAAATGTGCCTTTTTTGGAGGGGGGTCAAATCTTTTTTCCGCCTTCATGCAGTTGCTTTTTTTTTTTTTTTTTTTCATGTACTCACCTCCTCCTCCCCTTCTCTCTCTCTCTCTCTCTCTCTCTCACACACACACACACACACACACACACACACACACACACACCACCCTTTTCTCCATTCCGTTGCTTCTTTTCTAGACACCTTTTGTGCGTCAATATGCATGCTGCGGTTGTTCAACTTAGTATTGCCGTATGTCATCATCATCTTCGTCATCATCATCATCATCATCATCATCATCATCATCATCATCATCATCATCATCATCATCATCATAACTGTGCTGCGTTCCATATTGTTATCATTATCATTACTGTGTTCCATTATCACCGTTATCATCATCATCATTGTCATCATATTTATCCGACTTTCCACTATTTTAACGGGATAGGATGGTCCCAGAAAGAAGGAACAAGGAAGCACCATGTCAGGAGAACCAGTGAAATTAGCCATGTATTCATTCACTCATAATAAAGCCTTTTCTAATTCTTCCCTTCAACTCACAGACAGTGAATCCACAAAAGACAGCAGGCAGAACGAATGTGTGCCTTAGAATTCTAGTTAAATAAATGAGTGAATAAATAAATAAGTGAAATAACAGTAACAGTCTCATATTACTCTGTTCAATCTGCAGGATCTTATTGCTAGACTGTCATAATGATACCCTTAGGATTCGAACTGTAGAGCTTATGAGACAGTCCATTCAGATCCAAAAACTTTACCACCATGCCACACGATAGGGGAACATTCTTGGGGGCATGAGGAAAGATGATGAAGTCTTTCGATTAATGCCAAATGACTTCAAGAGATTCATTAAGCCAAACATCAATTATGACCAAAAACCACAAACCTTCCCTACATTACCACACACACAGCAATCATTTTAACATCCAGGTCCCCATTTGTACTGAGGGGCGAACAGGGTCAAGAGAAAACAAACTTCGTCCAAGATTCTGACTGGGTTGATGATTTCCTTTTTGTGTACCATTTTTGGCCCTTTTCTTACCCACGGAAAGTCTAGGTTAGGTTAGGTTTGTTTTTTTGGTATCAGGCAGAGTTAATTTGCTAGTTATTTAGGTTAATTTTTAGGTCAGGTTAGATTCGGATGGGTTTTTAGGTCAAAGTAAAAAAAAAAAATGATAAAAATGGAAAAATGATCATCCTGGGAAAACTAAATTTAGCAAACATTGTACAGAGAAAGAAAATCTGTGACAGGGTTTAGATCTCGAGTTTTTTTTATTAGCAACCTAAATATTTTAACAGAGAGAGAGAGAGAGAGAGAGAGAGAGAGAGAGAGAGAGAGAGAGAGAGAGAGAGAGGTCTATGGAGGGAGTGGGAGGTTGGGGGAGGGAGGGTGAAGAACAGGGAGAAGGAAGAAGGGGGAATAAAACACAGTAATCTAGTGTGAAAGATAAAGGGGTGAAGTTACCGTAAGTTTGGAGTGTAACGCGTGCCGTGATAGCAACCAAATGGCGAGGAGACGTGGGAAGGGGAAAAAGACGAGAGAGAGAGAGAGAGAGAGAGAGAGAGAGAGAGAGAGAGAGAGAGAGAGAGAGAGAGAGAGAGAGAATTCATAGAAGAAAAAGGGGAAAGGAAATCTTGTGAAAACGGAGACAGACGGGTGGAGGTAAAGCTGGAGGCAAAAAGGGAGAGAAAAAAATGATACGAAGAAGCAAAGACACAGGGAAGAATGAAGACATGAAGGAGCAGGGGAGCAGGGATGGAAGGCGGAAGGAGCGAAAGAAGGAAAAAAGGAAAGCAAGAAGAAAGGTAGGAAAAAAAGGAAAGAAAGGAGAAAGGAATGACTGAATAAATGAAGGAGGGAAGGAAGACAAATGAATGAATGAAGGGTGGATGAAAGATAGAAGTGAATAAATGAATGAATGACGAAAGGAAGGAAGGAAGGTAGATGTAATAATATCAAGGTTAAAATGATGAATTAAAACTCTCAGCCTCTAGTGATTTTCTCAAAGCTAAATAAAGTGGCCTGTCGTTAGCCGAAATAAAGTTCTTGATCTTTCCCAAGGATGAGAGGGTTGATGACGACAGCATCTGAGACTGGTATACTTATCGTCAGTTCAGTATAATTCTGGCATTTTCGGAAATAGAGTTTATAAGAGGGGAATAAAAGGAAATGACGTTGCCAGGAGGGAGATGTCAAGAAAAAAGTGGATAGAAGAGAACTGAAGATATGAAGAAAGCACAAAAGAAGTAGGAGAATAAAAGACAAAGCAGAGAAGATCCACAGAAATACTTTGTGTAAAATATGAGAGGTGAGACAAAGGGGAGAAAATTATGAAAACACAGGGAAAGAGAAAATGAAAGAAGAAGAAAACGAGAAACAAAATGGTCAAGAGGAGAAGTAACGGAGGAGGAGGAGGAGGGAGCGAAGAGTGGCTGTGAAGAGAAGAAAGAGAGGTGGAACGGAGAGCAGAGGAGCGGAGAAACTGAGAAAAGATGCAGGAATATTTCGGCGAGCAACGAACAGCCTTTGAAGTATTGAAAAGTGAGTGAATGCATAAAATATTCTTAGTTTCTCTTAGATAAAATGATTGTAGTGTTCCTTGCAAGCCAGCGTGAAACATTAATACATCTTCACTGCCAGGGCGTCATGTATATGTTTAAATCGTGTTGCTTGCATTTGAGGTTATTCAGCTAAATGACGAATCAGTAATTATATCGTCAACTATATCCATCAGAACAAATAACAACTTGACCCGATGCTTTTTCAACCAGTGTGCCGTTAGGAAAAGTGAGAGTGCTGGAAAACGTAAAGAGAGAGGGGGAAAAAGGATTGTTGGTGAAAGAGGTGTGTAAATATAGAAAGGCTTATGGGAGAAGAATAGGACTGACTGGGGCTTGCATGAGTGGAAAACATGGAAGGGAAAGGTCAGTGAACGACAAGACTTTGATTCCATCATGGGGCAGAAAACAATTTGATTTTTCGTTTTTCGTAAAAAAAAAAAAAAATGACTTTACATTCCAGAAGATTTGCTGACTTGCCATAAGAATACATTCGTTAATAAAATACCCGTTAATACCACCACACCAACGCAAGTGACATAGTCCAGGAATACATTCAGTATGAGCGATTGATGTTAGTGCCCAAGTGGTAACATGTACAGTAAAACTCATAGGACGACAGCTAGGCCTTGTGGGAACTGGCTGTCAAGTCTATTCCCGGAGTTACACACACACACACACACACACTATAATAATAATAATAATAATAATAATAATAATAATAATAATAATAATAATAATAGTGATAATAATAATAATAATTATAATCCATCATCATCCAATAATAATAATAATAAAAAGAAGAAGAAGGAAAAGAATAAATAAATAAATAGAAAATAAATAGGTAAATATATAAATACATAAAGAAGTAAAATAAGAAAACTAAAAACTTAGCAAGATGGATTACGAGGGTGGGAACAAAAGAATGTGGTGAGCTACTTGGGGTGAAGACTGACAAAAAATTACAAGACTTTCTTTTGTATTTCAGTCTTACTAAAACTGTACTACTTTTATTCTTACTGCCATTAAACCATTTTACTGTCTTGTACTGGCGAAGGTGTTTTATTTTTGCCACTGCTTTGCTCAGGTTAGGTTAGGTTAGGTTAGGTTAGGTTTGGTTTGGTTAGGTGAGGTTAGGTTAGGTTGGATAAGATGGAAAGAGGTCGACTTCCCCAGCCTCCCACCAATTATTGAGTTTACCCAAGACGTATGGCCTTCCACCTCCACCAACACACGCTCTTTCTTCTGGTCCTTACACACACACACACACACACACACACACACACACACACACACACACACACACACACACACACACACACACACACACACACACACACACACACACACACACACACACACACACACACACCACCTCTCTCACAATCCTTCCCCAGTTCTCCACATCCCCACACCATTTCTTTTAATTATAACCTTCAGTCGTCCTTGAACCTTGGCCATCCCTGTAGCCCTTCCCTCCTCCTCCCCCTCCTATCTCGCCTAGTGCTAAGGAAGGAGATGGGGCAAAAATTCGTTTACTGTTTAACAGCGTCTGCTTCACACGCAGGGTAAATCTGTCACTTTCCTACCTGACAAGTCAAAACAAAGATCATCAAGTATGGGCAGAAAAAAACATACCAAGCCTCTCGTAGCTCAAGATTTTACCAGCAGAAAACATAAGTAGAAAATGTGAAATAATGGATTGTACATAGTTCCTCATTGTCGCCCTTACTGGTAGTGTCTTTGCAATGACCCTCTTACACTCCACTTCCTCCGTGGGATTAACTCTGTCGCACCATGTTGTAGTTAGAGACTAATGAAAGCTGTGTCTAACCCCTTCACTTCGTAAAATCTTTCTCATGTTACATCGTCTGGGCACAATAAAAGTACAGTGAATAAGTGCAAAAGTACTAGATAGATGAGAGGGCTAATGTAGCTATAGTCTGTGGGCTTTAAAGGGAAGTTTCAGGGTCCTATCATGGGACTTAGCTAAAGTAATTAAAGCCTACGGGAGAAAAGCACCTTGTATGCAAAAAGCGGTAATGAACGACAGATGGACAGAGCCGCTCCTAAAGAATGTCCCCGGATTAAGTATGTGGAAGGAAGTATTAATCTCCAGTACTCACGTCCCAACCATGGTGTGGGAAGCAACCGGGACTATGAAAAATTATCCCAAGTAGCAAGCTCATATTAATTTTTCTGTAGTATCTCAGTAGAGGGCTTCTCAGTATGTCCTGAAATTCAATATAAGCCAAGAGAACCGATCCCAGACATGGCATTTCTCACAAAGAGGCCGCCAGGGAAACATTACCGTCAACACAAGGGACAAATTACCATCTTTCATCCCCCTGTTGTGTTTGGTTATTCTTTACTGATAAGTTTGTGTTATGGTTTTTCTTTTGCACCAAGTTTCGCGATTGCAGTTTTCTTTTGCGCTCGATTTGGCGTCTTTGAAGCGCTTTCCCCCCACTTGTCTCTCTGCCATCGAGTTCGCATCAAGTAAGGGGTGATTTCGACAGTAAAAGTGTATATCTGGAGTAGCATTTATAAAGGATCCAAGTGATTTTATGAGAGCCAACACAACAGTCACCTATTATGACATCGATTTGGTTTCTGTTTTCTCGCTTTAATAATCACCCATATTCAGTTGCAGAGTGTTTGGTGCTTGTATGAGTGAAGGGAAACGTATATGAAAGCAATTCTATACACAACTTAAGCTGAAAAAAAAGTTTATGAATATTGTCCCTATCCTTCACCCTGTCGTCCAAACTCTTCATAACTCCAGTTACATCTGTTCATCATGTTCTTTGTCCATGTCTTTGTCTCATGCACTGAAGCATGAGTCACGTTCTAGTGTAACAGTTCAACAGACGCTCCACACAAGGAAGGACTATTATGAATCTCGCCGATAAACCATAATCATGCATTCTCTGGGGGGTAAATGTCTTTTATTAACGCACATAGTTCTTATACTTGAGTAAGGTTCATTTTAATCTGCTCTTGTAAAGTATTTAATTAACTACTTGTTAGTGATGTTGCAACACCACGCTCATCTCATTTCTATAAACTGCAGGCTGAAGTTGCCTTTTCCGCAGTCCATCATCCTCTTGCAAAGAATAGGAAAGGAATGCAGGAACGTTTGCTTAACCGGAAGGTAGAGGCCCCCAGCACTATTGATGTCACCACGGGGAGGCATGCCTCGCCAGTGCTATGTACGAGTACAGAAAATTATAAGAAACATCTATTAAATGCTCTCACTTTTCTAACTCTCAGGTTCCCATGAATTACTCTTAGAGTATTAAAATCATATGGCGTCAGTGGGAATAATATGCTAGAGTTATCCCAGTCGTAAAAGAAGTAATGGGGCCAGTGTTAATTTTATCAGGTTCCTCTGACCTACTTTGAGCGGAATGAAATCGCATGGAGTTAGTTGGAATAGTAAACTCGAGGTGTCCGGATCATTAGATGGTTAATGGTGGTGGTATTAGCTCTTCCAGTCTCGTTCCAGGCTCGTTCTGCTTGTTTTTAGCTGAGTAAATCGCCTGGCCTTGGCTGTAGTAGAATACAGTCCTCGAGTTGCAGCGACAATGAGAGTGTTAAATACCCTACTTGTCCCAGCTTAAGCAGTGCACAATACATTTTACGTTCTTCGGCTGTTGGCCCTAACAAATGTCTCTCCTCTTTTTCAGATCTTAATTGTCTCCTCTTCATGGTTCTTTCTTTTATTAGACATAAATTAAGAAAAAGATCTGCATCTTCAGGGTAAATTACTCTGATCTGGAATTCCATTAAATAGTCTTTAATTGCCAGCTTGAAGTAACGAGGGAGTGAGCCTCCAGCTTCACAGCAACGGTTCTTCTAAAACGACCATTAAGATCCAAATGTTACTGCTTCCATATCCACCCATCACAGCTTTCTCGTTCTCTTCGCTGCTTCAGATAAAGTGACACGCCTACCCTAGTTTTTTAGTTTTATGTATATATAGTAAGTTTACATACAGACGCTCTCTCTCTCTCTCTCTCTCTCTATTTTAACTTCTGCGACACCTTGTATATCTGATGGTAGCACGAATTACTTTGCATTACACGTAGCATCTGGGGCTACAATGACAGCTTGAGTGTAGGTGAAAACGAGAAGGACATCTGCAGATCAAGGGAAGTCCAGTGTTGTTCTTCAGCAAAACTGGAAATAGGGGTGAAAGAAAATAAGAGTATTGGCTGCTGGAATCTTGCCTCAGACCCCTACGCTTACCAAGGGGTTATATGAACATTTTATAGAGAGAAAAGAAAACGATAGAGGGAAATGTGATTGTTCTGTGCATTAGATTCTACCAAGCTCAACAAATTTTATCATAAACGAAAGAATGAAGGAAATGGTGTTCGTATAAGTTAATGAGACAGAATTTGTATTGGAGCAATTGCGTATTCAGATATTTACGTTGGTCTTGCACAGTAAAGCCTCAGTAAATATGGGCATAATAAAATAAGTGCACAGATATATGAGTACGTGCTCCGTTGCAGCTACCCGCTCACCGACTGTTGGAAGCCATTTTAATTATGAATTCTATTTCTCTCCCGGTTACGGTACGGTAAAGTTTATTTTATTTTTTTTTAACGCATTTTTACACATTAACCACAGTAGAAAATGCTTGAATGTTTCACATAAAGATTTTTATTAGAGTTTCTGCGGATACTGTTCTTTTCAGTCGTTGTCCAATTAGAGCTCGTTATACAAGATTTTTTTTTTTTCCCAGCAGATACGAACGATATTGCAGGACAACAAAAAAATGAATTACAACTAGTTTAAAAACTGCTTTCGATGTGGTTTTCACCCGGGGATGCGTTTTAAACTATTGTTACCATTTCCAAAGGTTTTTATTTAGAGTACAGTATATTTTTATAAACTGGAGTATATATATTCAACGTTCATTAACGCTTCATTACTTAGGTGTTATTTTAAGCAGAGTAAGATCGTGTGGAGATATTAAGAATAAAAATATAGACTACGTTATGTGACGGCTCGTGCGCTCGCCAACATCGCTGCCAAAGGAGAACGTGGAATCAAAAACAGATGTGTTGAGGCTTCATTGGTTGGTGTGTGAACAAAGCAACGAGTGTGGAAGCAGCCTTCATTCACCTTCACGCGTTAACCAGCACGTGAAGGCTGCAGGTATCTCTACATTGAAGCCTTAATGGGACATATTCTTACGCAAATATGTCCCATCATTTAGCTCAGAAATTAGTAGAAACGACTACAACAACAGCAACAATAACAACGACAACAGCAACAACAACGACAACAACACCAGCAACAACAACGACAACAACAACAGCAACAGTGAAAACAACAACAGCAACAACAACGACAACACCAGCAACAACAAGAACGACAACAACAACAGCAAAAACGGTAACAACAACAGCAACAATGATAACAACAACAACAACAACAAGAACAACAACAATCATAACTTGAATTCTGAAATTGCTGAAGCAATATTCAAAGAGCTCCACATTCCAGATGAAAATACTTTTGTTATCATTGTAGACCTAATATTGATTGACTCTTGGTATGATCCAAAAATTTTTACAGATTTTGACCTGTGACCTTGAGATCAAAATCAAGGTCATTCATGCTATGCGAATCATTTTCACTCATGACCTACTTCATTTCCACCGAGTTTGGTCTAAATCGACCAAATACTCTCTGATTAAGACTTTCAGGCATGAAGCGGTCATTTTGATTTTCCTTAATATTATTTCAAAATGTACGAGTATTTGCTGGATCTCATTACCAGTACCCAGGTGTACTAGTACACAGTATGTTGACTACTACATACTGGAACATTTGCAAGGCAATCGATTCAGTAGCTTTTGCTGCACAGGAGAGCAAAAAAAAAATAATAATAACAGTGGGGGCTAGTGCGGCTCTAGTGCTAGGGGAAAAAAGTGCCAAACAAGCCTTTAACCAAGATAAATAGCTCCAGAAATTTTCAAGTCACTATCTCAAACGGTCTTGGAATGCCAACCTTCTAGTTCTACCCCCCCAAAAAAAAAAAAATAATAATACCTACAATATCAGTGAGAACTCCACAAAATGTGGAGCTCTTGATAATAATAATAATAAAAATGATAATAATAATAATAATAATAGAATGGACGCTCAGTTTCACTAGGCCTCGCTCTGGGCAAGCCACTTCTCACCGTCACTTTCATAATGTCTAGCCGTAAAAAACGTCTTGTCAAGAACGTGCCTCAGGGAAATGGGATGTTCTTCCAGTTCCCTGATTACTATCCATATTATCCTTACTCTCCAGAATATGTCCGATAACTGTCTTATCTTGAACAGGCTCGTAGTCAGTTGCACACGGATACCAGTAAGTGCAAGCTGCTTCGTTGAGCTTACCAAGGGAATAACGGTAACATTTTATTCCTTCTGAGTTGTAGTGGCCCAAGGCTAGGATATCAGTCCAGTACATTTATGAGTAGGTGACCAGTCTACCTCTCTCTGTGGCATAACGTGAAGAAAAACCTCCAGCTACCTTTTGGGGATCTAACCTGTAAAACTGTGGGGTTCTAATTACTGGACCACCAACCGAAGACTTCCAGGAAAAGGTATGCAGGCTGAAATAAAGAACAGCATACAGCGACAGACCTAATGGTCGCGGTGCTCTTTGTTACACGTAAGTCTGTGACTGATACTGTATTCTGTGAACTGAAGATAAAGATAGCAGAACATTAAGCCCCTCCCCCCGCCCTTCAAAATGAACGTGAAATCCGAAAGTTAGTGAGGAAAGTTTGTGTAGGTGAGGTGAAAGAACAAAAGGAAGCAGATTATGTGGGCAGCAGTGAATGTGTGGAGTGCAGCTTTTGTTCTCGTCTGACAATGTTGATACCGCCTCGGCGAGTGTTAATAGACTGTGGGTCTTATTATCCTCGGCTTAGGAGGTTTTGTGCCTCGTCTTCCTTAGTGATAAATACTGTACCACCTTTCATCGATATTCTCTTGTATTTTCTGAGTCCTTTATTCCCTTCACTACGAGGATGTGTGTATTTTTATTACTTCCGTGTGGTTTTATTTAGCTAGAAGTTATTTTTTACCTGCTAACGCAAGATTAAGCTGTCATTAACCCCATTACCACAAGAGGTCTCCCTCAAACAGTATTAAATCGTCTGTTCGGAAATCAAAGTAAAATAAAAAACATGTCCTCGAGTCGAAGGGATCAATAAGAACATGGACTGCGTGAATGATACAAAAGACTATTGACGTGCTATCTGCAGAAATAAGCTACTAAGGATGAGCTTCTATGGAACAGCCTAAAACAACGACAAATGACTAGATTGGAAGGCAGAATAGAGACAGGCTATATGCTCGTTAATCGAGACACAAAAAAGCCATTCTTCCATGACGTGAACAATCTTAAGTACTCTTGGTGACACTGCATGTTTTAAAGCAGCTTACGGAAAGAGCTGGTTCTCTCATGATCAGTTCCCTCGGTGATGTAGCGTTTTTCCTATCTTTTCTTTCGTTTCTTTCAGTAGTTTTTGTAGTTTTAGCTTCAATTCCTGCTACCTGGCAAGTTCTTCAGCATCCCATCCCCTCAGACAAGCCTCCCTTCCCGGCTGGCATTACCTTTGTTCAGCCTAGATATCACCAACATTCTCGTCGTTGTCAGTGAAGGATTCTTGTGGCTGCTCCATCCTCCACACTAACAGCCAATTACACGTTCGCAGAATCACTGAAAAGATACCGTTTCTTTTTCTATTTTGCCCTCTTTATCTCGTCTCTTCTCTTCTCCTCTCTTGTCTTGTCTTGTCTTGTCTTGTCTTCTCTCTCTCTCTCTCTCTCTCTCTCTCTCTCTCTGTTTCCTTACACACACACACGCACCTGCATGCATACACAATCATACACACACACACACACTGACCTGCATGCATACACTATTATACACACACACATGCACGCAATCTTAGTGGTCTACACACGCAATACATCATCCATGATATATCGCTGTAATATACTGCACGATATGATAGCGCTCTCTTCGTTTCTTACCTCTCTCTCTCTCTCTCTCTCTCTAAAATACAAAATATTCTACAGAGCTGTCTTCACTTTATATTCAACTGACGAAAGCATAAGAGATCGGTAATTAACTCCAGCACTTGCAGAGAGAGAGAGGGAGAGAGAGAGTGGATATAACCTTCCTAAAGCCTTCCTTCCTTTTTATTGTATTATCTAGTTTTTAATACCTTCAGTTCCGTGGTGTATTAGTATAGTTAGTTCTGGCACATATTTATTTTGGCGTTTTTCTTTGATGATACGCTTCCTATGCACATGTCAGATATTCTTTCCGCCAATTACCAAATGCGAAATGGATGTCAGACTCTTGTATTGTCACTTGTCCATACATAATTAGTTTCTTTCCTTCCCTTGTCATGTCCTCAGTTTCCTTGCCTCCCGTGCATTGCTTTCTCAACCTCTCATTTACCATTTCCGTCCTCCTTCTTGGCCGGCACTACCCTCTTCCACACTCAAGCGTAGTCTCATATACCAATCTAACCTCCCTGTCAATATCCATTTCCTTTATTTGACCATACCATCTTTCTTAATACCATTGACCTGCGACGCCTCATTGAAACTGGGGCAACTTAGCTGGGGTGCTGCTTCTGCTAATGCTGATTTATCTGAGCTAGAGCGATCTGCCTTTCTGGATCGCACCATCTCCCATTAACTCTCTTATTCGTGCTTTAATCCATTATCTCCCTGGTTCAAGCCATCAGTCACAAAAATGATCCTACTGTACTCTTTTCATTCTAACTTGGCCTAAATATCACCTCTCCTTCTTGAATGCTGAGTTATAGGAAGCGATTAATACGAGATTACTATGTTTGTCACACTGAAATGCTATGAAATTATGTTGAGTTGTATGATCGTATGATTTCTTTCCCTCTCGAGCAAATGAAATAAGTTGTACAAGGACGAAATTCTGAGACAAGTTATAATGAAAAGAATGTAATACCGAAACACCAGTTATGGTATCGGTCTTAGAGAAGCCTGCAAATTGTGTGTGGTGTTTTTTTGTTTTTTTTTTAGGGTTGCATGCAGCTGGGTGAACGATATTGTATATATGACCAAGTTATGAGTGTTTGGTCAGCAAAGCCACATGTATTTAATAATTCACACGTGTTGACTCATACCAGTATATACGTGAGTAATGAGGTACGTACTTTTTTTTTTTTTTTTACAATGGTACATATTCCCAGGAAAGAATTCGACCAACAAGCTGTGCTTCACGCTCGGTGAGTCAGTCCAAGCGTAACCACTAAGTGAATTATTTTATATTTGGCCACATCAACAAGACAATGGTTCCTGCAATGTACTGAAGCCTTCACTTTTTGTTCCGTTACTCTATACTGACAGACTTTTTTTTTTTTACATGAATATCTTTAAATTTCGCAGTCTCTTTAAAGCCGACCACAGATCGTAATGTTTTTACTGCAGGCAAGTTACCAAAATTCTATTTAAAATCGTATTTAAAACTCTCTCTCTCTCTCTCTCTCTCTCTCTCTCTCTCTCTCTCTCTCCCTGTATATATATACATATTTATATCTATATATAATGTGATCCCCGACGAAAGTGCATTTGCTTGTACAGAGTGACTGATATTAGTATACTTGTATTTGCAATAAATTAATTTCTTACAAATAAATCAGTGTAAGATTATCTCTCGGGATATATACTATTTATGAATCTGAAGTAGGTACGCAATATCGTTGGCATATTACACGTTCCTAATATGTTCATGTTATTTTTTGGCCAGCTCCATGCTGCCCTTATTATTAGTCGCGTTTTCTTTCTTTCTTGTATTCTTGTATTCATCCTTTCTTGTTTAATTGTGGCAAGCACTTCTACCCTTCAGAATTAACCGATTTCGACCAAACTAGGACACAATGACCAGCCTATGACCTAGTTGTGTCCGCTCAGTTTGCATCTACTTGTTGCCCAGTAACGGCCAAAAACCCGCTTGTCTCGTACTTTCCACGTTTTGAGCTGTGGAAACATTACTAATGGGTGTAGAAAGCTCTGACTTCTTTATACGTAATCTTGAGGTTATTCCATATCAGTGTGCCATCCATTTTCCTCTCTCTCCTCTAGTTTTCGAGTGGCAACCCTGACAAGATTGGCCTCAGCGTCCCTAACAACCAGTACCGGTTTTCAAAAATGTCCCCCTAGTTCTTCAGGGACTCGATGGAATTAAATGAGAGTTTGCATGCTTATAGACACTGACTAATACTACAACACTCCACCGTACAACCATGTGCTACTTTGGCCAGGTCAGGGGTTAAACGTCATCAACTGCGAAAACGGTGAAAATAGCTAAAATCATGACCATGCTCTCGCGAAATGCTAAGGTTCCGAAGATTATTAAGCCTAGGCCTTGATTCTTGGATGAAATGTTGCACTGGAGTACCTCCATACAAAAATGACATTTCGTGTCGAAACTCACTTCCAGTCGCTGGCAGTGCCACCTAGAAGTTTTACCTCTGGTGGGTCATTCCACGAATTTCAAATTCCCTAGCTCCACAGTGGGTGAATGGAATCGATTGAAACTGTGCACGCTTATAGACATTAATGAGTACTACAAGTGTGCTCCGTACATGCATGACCTATATCCGCCAGGTCAGGGGTCAAAGGTCATCAGGTGCAGATAATATGAAAAGCCCTAAATTACGACCATGCTCGCGCGAAATACCAAGGCTCGGAAGATTATTAAGCCAGGGCCATGATTCTTGGGTGGAATGTCCTTCGGTACCGCCATACGGGAGTGACTTTTCATACCAAAACTCACTTCCGCTCACTGATAAAGCTTGGTCCGCTTAGAGCTGGCCATCATTGCCTAGCAGCTTGTATTTTTTAACAGCAATCCGAGTTTGCATTAAATACAGGGAAGATACCAACTCCTACAACATAAGGACATGTTTCTGTTGTTGTTGTTGTTGCCCCTGGCTTATCTAAACGTGAGCCCGGTATACTGCAGACTGAAATTGCCCTGCTACTGTAGATAAAATAATCCGGCATTAGCCAGAATTAAAAAAAGGATCCGGCCTCGAGTTGCCTTTGAGAATGGTTATAAGATGCAATGCGCAAAATAACTCACTGTGGTAGAAGCGAAACAAAATTTGCTAAGTCTAAGAGAAACCCCACACAATCCTGAAGGATGACCTCATTCCAACTATGACTTACGTTGGTAGGATGGCAGGCAATGAGGTGTGACAGGTGGTGGTGGTGGTGGTGGTGGGAACAGAGGAGGTGGAGGAGGCGGGGAGGTGAACCTGCAACACACCACTATGATCAATACCTCCAGATGGTGGTGGTGGTGGTCGTCGTGATGGTGACGAGAGGCATGATGCTGGTGGTGGCAGTGTTGATGATGATGTTGCTGGTGCTGATTTAGAGATGGTGGTGGTGGTGGGAGAGAGGGTTTATCAAGGAATTCGTGCTGACGAGGTATAGGGCCAATTTTAAAGTAATAATGTAATATTCAGAAATATTCTTTCATTTAGACTGTAATTTAAGTATCTACAGAATCTAATTTATCGAGATTTCCCTACATACCACGAGCTTCAATTAGTCTTTCCACACATTTCGAATGCATACTGCTGTCTTAACCCACATGCAGCCACAAATCATCACAAAGATCGAGTAATCCCACATGTTGCTCTGGTGAGCTCTGTGGCGCTTACAATTTTGACCTTTTGGCATACATTCGCCTCCAGAAACGCATTAAAAAAAATTACATCGTGCGTCCCTTCGGCTGACTCGTTTGCCAGCCCACTGTATTGTCAGTTATTCTTTCGGCTCAAAATCCATCACAAATCGTGGAACACTCTCTCCTCCCTTTTTCTTCCATCTCCGTTTCTGTCTTCCCTCAGTTCTCGTGGCAGAAGTCGTGAAACATACCTATTTAAACATGGTGAATCAAACCCTTGAATATAGGAATAATAATTCAATCATTCTTTCGTTCATCATCTAATCTAGTGTTTCCCCATGAGTAGCGTAGGAGGAGGAATTATCTTTCCATCTATCTATTGCCATACGCCTTAATCCAGTAAGAAGTAAGCACAAACAAATCGCCTCCATGTCGCCTTGTACCCCTCCATTTCATTGCCCTGCTCCCAGCTCACGCCCCGCTCTCTCATATATCTCTCCACTCCATCCATCTCATCCTTGGCCTCCCCCTCTCTCTCCCACCCTCCACTTCACTCACATACACTCTCCTCGTCAGTCTCTCGCTCTCCATCCTCTCCACAAGGCCAAACCACCTCAGTGTGTTTCTCCTAACGCTTCCTATCGCATCCACATCCACACCACAACTCTCCTTCACTTTCTCATTTGTCAGTCTTTCTCTCCACGTGACTCCACATGCTCCTCTCAGATAACTCATTTCCACTGCTCTTCCTCTCGACTTCTGTCCCTCCAGCAAGGTCCAAGCTTCACTTGCACACGTTAGATTTGGTATCACAATGCTGCCATGCAGTAACTTTTTCACTTTCATGCTCACTTCCCCGTTTCTTATCACTATTCTCGAGGAACCAGCAACCTTTCTTTCTTGTTGTACCCTTTCAAGCACTTCACCCTCTAAACTTCCATCCTTACTCATCACACAACCCAGGTATTTAAACGCACTCGCATTTTACACTCGCATTTTCTATTTCCTCCTCATCCAGCCTCACTATACAATCAGTTACTTCATTTCTCTCAAAGACCAAAACTTTGCTCTTCATTACATTCACCTTTAGATTCTGTTTCTTACACACTCTCCCAAACTCATCCACCAAGCCTTGCAGCTCTCTTTCGTCTTCACTTAACAACACAGTATCATCTGCACACAACAGTCCGGGGAATTTCCAAACATAATAATCCAGCCAGGTAGACGAAGTCGAGGGTCATTATTTTTGTACGAAATGTATCTGTGTGTGTCTGTCTGTGTCGAAAACTCAAATCTCAGAAAGTGTTGGTGGTAGAAGGAAAAGTTTTTAATAAATGTTGTTTAGAGTCACAGGTAGAGGAAGTCGATGGTCATTATTTTTGTACGAAATGTATCTGTGTGTGCTTGTCTGTGTCGAAAACTCAAATCTCAGAAAATTTTGATTGTAGAAACAAAAGTTATTAATAAAAGTTTCTTAGAGTCACAACTTGAGTTCACATGTCTCTCAACCAGCATTGGGAGTCATCCAGGATAGGTACATAATAGTCAAGTTTTCATCTAATAGTATTATTAGTCTACCTGGCTCACACATGACGGGTAGTCTTGTAATAATAATAATAATAATAATAATAATGAAAATAAAAATAATAATAATAATAAAAATGATAATAATAATAATAATAATAATAATAATAATAATCAGTCAATCAATCAATCAATCAATCAATCATTCCTGTGGCACCCCACTGGATGCATAAGGCCTCGATGAACTCTCTCCACCAATATTTGTCTCTTGCCATGTCCTTCAGGTCCCACCAACACTCCTCTCCTGCTTCTCTTTTCATTGTCCTCAACCAGGTTTCCCTCGGCCTACCTCTGTCTCTTCTTCCTCTAACAGTCCACTCTGGCATATCCTGTATTAAACTGCCTTCTTTTCTATATATGTGTCCCAGCCATTTCCATCGAGACAGTCTCACATATTCATCAACTGGTTCCATTCTCGTAATATCACTTACTCTTTCATTGGTATCTCTGTCTTGCCACTTTACCCCAAGAATCCTTCTCATTACGTTATTCTCAAATCCTAATACTTTCTGATCTGTTGCAATTGTACTGTACCATGACTCATGCCCATAAAATAAAATTGGTCTAACCATAGACTTGTAAATTTTTACTTTAGTATGTACCGAACGCATATTATTATTCCAAACAGATTTCAGTATTCCAACAGCTCGCCAAGTCTTTCTAATCCTCTCCTTATTTCATTGTTTAATGATCCATTAGATGATACAATCGTTCCCAGATATTTAAAGTTTTCTACATTCTTCATCACGTTATTCCTAATTACACAATCGATTTGGTTCTCCACGTTCATATTAATAATGTCAGTATTTCCACAATTTATTATCAATTCTTTTTTTTCTCCTTCCTCCACCAGACAATCAAGCACCCTCTGCATCTCGTAAATACTTACACAAATCAGTACAATATCATCAGCATAGTCCAAATCCATCAGCCTCTTATTCTCTTTCCAGTTAATTCCTGCACTTGTTCTCCTTACAGCCTTTCTCATAACATAACCCATAACCAAAACAAACAGTAAAGGCGAAAGAACTTCTCCTTGAATCACTCCTAACCTAACCTCAAATGGAACACTCAAAGAACCACCCACCATTACCTTACAAAAAGTACCTTCATGCAGGCTTCTAATAGAATCTCATAATTTTCAACATAGCTCTACGTGAAACAATATCAAACGCCTTTTCGGAGTCCAAAAAACACATACTAAGTGACATTTTCATCTCATTGGCTTATTGCACTAGGTGCCTTACAATAATAATCTGATCCTTACAACCTCGACCCTTTCTAAATCCCGCTTGTTCTTCTCTTAAAATTTTATCAGTTACTGGCTCTATTCTGTTCCGGCGAGTTTCGTTACAAATAAACTGAGATTTTTGTTCTCCTGATATCATCTTGAACATCACATACGTTTTTTGCGAGGATGAAGATGAAACTTCAGTAACTACGAGTAATATATAGCCTACATGACAACAACATTCATCGCAGGTACTGAGTTACCTTCTGACTTAAGTTTATTTTTACTGTCTCAAGACGATTTGCTGAGCTTATGGGAGACCTTTTGTTGCGAATGGTAAGTGAATGTCATATCTAATCCCCTTAGTTCGAAATGTCTCCCCTAAGCTATGAAAAAGAGTCTTGTGGTAGCAATAGCATTTTTTAAGACACGTCATCGAGTCGAACAGTTAGTACTCATCATGTCGGCAGCATTATTTTCTCTGTTTCTAACTTCCGTGAATGGTGATTTTGTAGTATACATATAAGGCAGGGGCTGAAAAATACTGACCCACCTTCGTTTTAATTTGGAGGGTGCAGAAAAGTGCGTCGAATGTGGGATGAGATACCGCTTTAAGTGTGGACTGTCTAGGGTGAGAGTTGCGTAAAATTTCTAGAGAACAACGAGCCCGGAAAGTGAGTTAAATGTGAGAAACGGAGTAGGGTGTGCGGAGACGTGTAAGTTGTGATTTGTTTGAAGTGTGTGTGCTGGAGTGTAGAGCAAGACTGAGGTGTGATAAGAAGTGAGAAGAATTTTGTTAGGAGATAAGAGGATCCTAGTCTCTCAGGGGACTACCCATCATGTGACCCTCTTTATATACATGTATTTTGTTGATTTATTTATATATTTGCCTCCAGTTGTTTATAAATGTTGTGCAAATGAAATATCTATCTCTCTAATGTCCCTAAAACCCACAGAAAGTCTAAAATATTAAGACAATTACGATCATTCACTACACCAGCTCAGTGACCAGAATTCCCACTACCGCACAGCGCACAGAAACGTTAAAGCCATTGGTTTAATCACTGTGATGCGAGTGAAGCAAATCATAGGAGGTTAAAGTGCATATCAGAAGCTCATTATAGTGGCAGTGCTATTACTGTAGCGACATTCACTTCGTATACGGTAGGAAAGGTAATTGCAGTATGTCTTTTTTTTTCCGCCGTACATAAGCGAAATCTGATGAAAGCATTCCTTTGTAATGGCCTTAATTACCGAGCGCATTTGTATACCAGTGTGTGGGCGCCTGTAATAACACAGTCTCTTAGAGCTTCTCTGATTCTTATTGTGTTATACCAGGAACATTTCTACTCCATGATAATTAAACCCAGTGAGGTTGGGGACGTCTTCTTCTTTTATTCTATCTCTGACGATTTTATTCAGCTCAGGATAGACTTGCCAAACTGAAGGGAATAACTGTAGCCTTGATAAACTCCTCAGAATACGAGAGGCCTTCCCTAAGTTAAATATAGGCGTCTAACATCAGAACACATACGGCAATATAAAACGGACGTGACCCATCTTCAAGGAATTAAGGAAACAGATAGTGAGAGTAAAGAAGACGAACTGTGGAGGGATAGATGCAGGAGGCTGTGAATAGGTAAGCGAGAGGCTAAAAGGGATGAAGATATACGGAGACGAATGAAGGGGATTAAGGGTGAAATCAGATTGGAGAGGGAGGGGAAGGAGAGAAGGAGAAGGAGGTGGAGGAAACCAGAGAGGAAAGAGAGAAGCAGAAAGAACGGAAGGCAAGAAAAGAGGAAAGAAAGCGACTGGAGGAGCTGGATGAAAGTACAGAAGAAAAAAGTAGCAGAGGGAGATGGAGGAAAGATGGGAGGAAAGGAAGAGGCAAAAAGAACTGGGAAATGCCTTGAAGATAGGTTGGTTGGTAAAAGGAAGGAGAGAGAGAGAGAGAGAGAGGGGGGGGGGGAATTACAGTTCGTACACCTTAACTCTCCGAGGCTATTTTGGCGTAGAAGAAAAACAGTACTAGAGCTGTCCCTAACCCTAGTGAGTTTACGGTTCCTGTATTAACACTCACACTCCTTTAACTCACTCTCAGTTCAATAAACTTCTTTGGAGTTACTAGAAAAACAATACCAGCGCTGTCCCGAACTTGAAAGAGTTATCGTGGTGGATATTGTCGTCCTTTTGCAGCATATTCTCTTTGGTTCAGTGACGGAATAAGAATACTGCGGCTATACATCTTCCTCCTTATCACTTCTTCGTGTCTAGCACCATATCCTTGTGTTTACCTCTTGTTACAGCTCAGCAATCACTATGGAGAGGAGTAATTATGGCCAAGTTTAAATGAATAAAATAGTATCATGCAGAAGGAAATGACTGGGGAATTTATTTTACCGCGTGTGTTCTAAGCAAACGAAGATCCCTAAGCCCCTTTAGGTCAGTTGGTGGTCAAGTGTAATCAAACTTAATGATGGAAGTGAACAGCAAAGTAAGAGTATTATTTCTGCCTTGTGATTATGGTTTATCGAACTGGATGTGCGAGTTAAGTTTTTTTCTTATTGATATTGTTCCCACTCTCTCTCTCTCTCTCTCTCTCTCTCTCTCTCTCTCTCTCTCTCTCCATCTATCTATCAATCGGGAGAGTATAAGTGGCGAATTTATTTACCAGTCTTGAGGTTTGCCCTCTCACTGGGCAGTTTCCTGTGAGGAAAAATGACAGAGGTGGAGCAAAAAAGAAAAAAACAGATAAACCGATAAGTGTAAAACGGAAAAGAAATAGTGGCAAGAAGTGACAATGGTTAGCCGATACACCTGGAAGAGAGAGAGAGAGAGAGAGAGAGAGAGAGAGAGAGAGAGAGAGAAATACTACAGCAAGTTGTTCTTCAACGATATTTCACAAAAGAAATAATTCCCGTTGCTCTCTCTCTCTCTCTGTAATATCTATGTATATAATATATGTACTATATGATATTATAAATAAACATTATCTCTCTCTCTCTCTCTCTCTCTCTCTCTCTCTCTCTATATATATATATATATATATATATATATATATATATATATATATATGCAAATTCCGTCTCGACTGACGCAAGCCCACATAACCTTGCTTTCCTTCGTAAAGGAGGTCAGAGGCAAAAAGAGAGAGCTCGGTCGAACAAAAAATTCCCCAACCCTCCCCCAGTCTGGCTCTAAAAGGCTTGGCATGTATACAACACCTCGTTTACCTTAGCAGCCCAACCACCACCTCATGACCTCCACAGAAAAGGCCAACATCATAATAAATTACTGCAGAGGATGGCAGGAAGGGATGTGAGGAGAGAGAGAGGAAGGGGAAGTGGAGGTGAAAGGATATGAGAGAAGGAAGGCACCGAGGGAAGGAGGAGGGAGAGGAGGTGGAGCGGGGGTTGAAAGAAGGGAGAAGAGGGGGAAGGGGAGGTATTGGGGAAGGTATGAGAGGGGAAAGAGGAACAGTGTGGAAGGGGAGATAGAGGGGAAAGGATGAACGGTGGGAAGGGGAGAGGTGACTGAGTGGGAGAGGTGAGAGGCGAGAAGCAGGGAAGATAAAAGGGAAGGGGAAGGAAAAGAGAGAGAAGGAAGGGAGGGGAAAGGAAGAAACGAGAGAGGGAGATGGGGAGTAGGGGAGGGGGAGGGATGAAAAGAGAGTAGTGGAGGGAAAGTAAAGGGGAAGGACTCAGAGAAGGTAGCGGGATGAGAGACAGGGAAGGTAGATGATAATGAAACGAAGAGAGAGAGAGAGAGAGAGAGAGAGAGAGAGAGAGAGAAGCAGGGGTAGTGCAAGGAAAGGGAAAATGGGGTCTGAGTCCAAGAAGAAAAAAAATAATGAAATACAATGTCCCAAGAGGAAAGAATGGTCAGAAAGAGGGTAATGGTTAGTGATGGTGCAAGCGAGGGTGAAAGAGGTGATGGTATGGGAGGGAGTAGTGCATGTCATAAACTGTTAAGGGTTTTAGTGATAGTATGGGAGCGGGTAAGGAGTTGGGCGATTTTATAGGGGTTAAGTAAATGTATGGAAGAAGGCGATGGAAGAGATACTGGGATGACAAAAGGTATAGGACGCTTATAATTTGGTAAGAGGTTAGGTGATGTTCAAGAGATGGTGATAGTCTGGGAGAGGATGGTGAGTGAAGTGGAAGTCTCGAATGTTAAGGGCTGGTCATAAATTTGGAGGGAGTATTGTGCTTGCAGTATTACAAGGTGGCCGTAGCCTCTGGAAACATAGGATAATTTAGCTCATGGTGTTATATTTTTTTTATCTGTATACTCCGTGTCGCTTCTCTTGTCACCGAACATAAATGAATAGATTAAGGAATGACATCTTTAATTACTCCCATCCCACCAGCGACGAAAAAAAAACACATAAGTGTTATATTTAGATTTCCTTTCGTCTCATAGAAGATAAGGCTACTTGTTTTACTTTCACTTAACCTGACCTGCCTCTGGTTTATTCCCCCCCCTTTTCCGACACACTGTTGAGATCCTGGGCGCTGGGTACAAAACAAGTACTGTGCATTGTTTTAGGGATAGAATGGCTGAAGTTGTAATGAAAAATGAACATAGATGAGGGTGACCATAGTGTCGGACTGATTGAATCACAGTAGCAGTGAATTATACTGATTACGCTTCGAAGGCTCAGATATGTGTGTGGCACTTTTGATTTCCTGATATTGTACTGATTCTATCCTTTTTCTTTATCATACCACGCTCTTTAATGTGGGATTATTGTTAAATGTGATGAAGAAAATGAACATGCAAAATCAGAATGACGGCCGATATAGTAAAATTACCATGCATTCTTGTTACAGTCACCGACTCAATGGCAATTACAAAAATCTAAACTTCATTTCAACCCAAGCGATCCCTCATCAGAACTCATAGACAAGTTTTTCCATATTCTTTAATTTAGGCCATTACATTATTACAACTATCATGAATTTAATCCTTTACCATGTAGAGCGAGAGCGTTGTGAAAAGTTAATGTACAATGGAAAGTGTTGACGGGAGTGTCCAAGAGGTTTGGCTATATTTGGAGAACGGTGATGAAAGACTGATAATGAAGGTAGATCGGAAGGAGAGGGAGCGAGAGGAAAGCGGAAACCGAAAAGCATGAGGGATAATGGAGATAGCTACTGAATCATGGATGCCTGAGTATCCAAAAGGGTGGGAGGTGTGTGTCAAACATATGCTCTCAATGACTACGCATTTAGCAAGCCATAGGTGATGCGATAGGAATCAAACGCATTGTTATCAGCAGAGACTGATTACTGATGTTTCACGATTAGTCTAGTGTAGAAGGTTGCGTCGGAGAAATGAGATAGAAAAGGCGAAGAAGCTGTACGTACCCAACATAGGCACCATTTCACTGATGAAAGTAACAACGGGTATGTAAGCAAAAGTCGATTAATAAATAGCAGACATTTTTTCGACCAGTGAATGGCGTACGAAAACATGAGCTGTTAACATAAAGGACGACCAACGTACTAGGAAAATGGAAAACTTGATGAAGGGCAGCCTGAGGACCTCTTTCCAATGAGTCAGATCGGATATATTCTAATGCAAATGGTCAGACCGTGTAATATACCTGGAAGAACGCCATTCTGTTAAACTGGACCATATCCTAGGCATAAGGTTTCTCACTGTCACCTGCTTCATGCCTGAAACTTAGAACCTGACCTAATGAAACGGAGCTTTCTTGTGTTAACGTTTACCCTTACCTGTAATTTGGACATTACCAGTTAGAATATGTGTGATTCCTTTCTCAGTGTGACAAGGCACTAAGTCAAAAGCAGTCTCGTCTCTTGGTTATTGATATATGAAACCTCCAGGGTGACTCCCACATCCTGGCGTGGGAAGCCTCTTGTTTACTGTTTCCTCTCAAGGCTTGTTATGAACACGTGCGACCTCACTGGTGACGGCTGTGCCTGCTCATGGCTTCTTCTGTGACGTAGATATTCATTTCATGGAAGCACGTTGTCAGCTTCTCATGGACTGTTTGTCGGTGTTGTACAGTCGGGGAAGTATTTTTTTTAAATGTGTTGAATTTTCGATGGAAAGGTCGAACCATGCTAGACACACTTTGGTACAGTTAAGACTTCGGTAATATTTGGCTTATTGTAACACTCATGATCGGGACAGTCCCACAACTCCTTCCAACGACAGCCGAATTTGTTCACCTGAGAGAGAGAGAGAGAGAGAGAGAGAGAGAGAGAGAGAGAGAGAGAGAGAGAGAGAGAGAGAGAACCATAGGTTAAAAGGTGTTATTACTGCTTGCACTGACTTTTTAATATTAGAACGATTTGTAAACGTCACTTCCAAGTATCGTCAGGCAATTTTATTCAGCTAGGAAGGAATCACGGGGTCAGGGAGTGTTATTTTCATTAAGTCTTTAACACACGGACTCTGCCTTTCCATATTTTCTGTTGAAATGAGTCTTTCACGGGTTACTTGGTATTATTCCTGGATTACCGCAGCTATTGCGGGTTTTTATAAACTTACCTCTGAAAGCTATAAATGAGGATTTATAATGCAGAATATTCCGCGGACGTGTGCCAATAGCCGGCCATATTAAACGTTCCTACCGCGCATTTTTAAATCTGAAAGCTGGCTGTCAAACGCAAGTGAGGTTAAGCTGGATTAGGTTTGGTGTGATTAGGATAGGTTTGGTTAAGCCATTTTTTCCATTGGTTTTACACGAGATACGCTGACGCGTCTAGTCGGAGCGATGCTTGGTGAAGAACGCTGCCAGTCAGAGAGATCGTCGGCTGACGTTACCGCGTGTGACCTAGCCGCTTCCCCCAAAATAGATATATTTTGTCTTTTTCTAGTCACTTATGGCAGTCACAATGGAAGAGTAAACTATCTGTGTTGTTTATGTACCAAAATTACTTACCTTGAGATGGTGAGTTTATTATATAGGTGGAATCGCCGCTCCCTTTTGGTAAAGATGTAATTATCAAATAATAAAAAAGAGTTGACTCTCTGATTATACATTTTCAGTGTTATGATAACATATGGTTACTTTTCTATCCCAGTTTTCGCCTTCTAGTACGCTCTCTCTCTCTCTCTCTCTCTCTCTCTCTCTCTCTCTCTCTCTCTCTCTCTCTCTATCTATCTATCTATCTGTCTATCTATCTATCTATATATCTATCTGTTTGTCTGTCTGTGTATCTCATCTTACCTCTGTCACCATAATGAATATACAAGAGCTACACATTGTAATAGTATTAATGGGCAAATGTCTGGTGACCTTTACCTCTCTCTCTCTCTCTCTCTCTCTCTCTCTCTCTCTCTCTCTCTCTCTCTCATTGCCTCTACCTTTTCTATTTCTCTCTTCCATTCAGTTACATTCTCACTCACCGTATGTTTGCCCATGATAAATAATATAGTGTGTAGCTATTGTAAATTCATTATGGTAATGGTGGTGAGATGAGATACAGACATAGAGATAGACATACGCTGACTGGCAGACAGATAGAGAGGGGGAGAGATAGTTTGACGGATAGATAGAGAAGGAGAGACTGAGAGATCCTAACCATTATTTTATTTTCCCACATTTTCACTCCTTGCTGTTTATTTCAGCGTGTCTTTCCCCCTCAGTCCATCACGCTGATATTTCCTTTCCCCTCTCCACAGTCCCCTCACATTTTACGACCATTCTTTTCACTCACACTCCATTTATCAACAGGGGTACATTTTTAAAAGGACTCTAACCAATTTCACGACGAAGTATTCTCCATCACAGTTATCTTTTATTGCAGATCTTTTGCCTTTGATTATTTTCTTATATTAATACTGGCTCAAATCGGAATATAAAGTGTCTGGTAGCTGAATAGGTGAAAACGCGCTGCCATACAAGCAAGGCACAACTTATGAATAGAAAAAGTTTATAGATTTAGTTTCTGATCACTGAGTTTTGGATTTTTATTTGACATTAACATCTCAGAGTCTACAGTTCAAATAGTATTGTGAGTCTCCTTTATAAGTAGCCTTTGTATGCACTCTTTATCAACTAATTATACATTAGTCTGCAAATAAAGGCATTTGGGTAGGTAACTCTGAACGGGCAATTTTCATTAGAAATTAATCAAAGCAAAAACGATAAGCACCAGAGAATAGAACATGTGAAGCACTGAAAAATCGATGGCCACACGAAAACATAAAATGACTGAATAGTAGTGCTGTCTGTGGTTACTATTTTCTCTCTTATGCTTTCGTGATTATTGATTCCTATATCTTGACCCAAAGATGGCGACAAGGCATAACACATTTGAATATAGTGTCCCTACTCGTACTTAAGCTTTTGATATGGGGCCAGGATTCCGGTGGCTTGAATAATTTGTGAATGATTGTGTAGCCCAGTACGTTAGTCATGATGTTGATAGTTCCCACATTTTTCTTTTTTTACCTTTTCTTTACTATTTGTTTCCCTGCTTCTTGAGTCTACTTCACCCAGTTCTTAGGTCGGGAAAAATGTCTTGATGGTAAGGCTAGTTCTCTTTATTTTGTACATCGTCTTTCCTTGTTCATAGATTCTACCTCACCACATGATTAGATGGGAAGGTGATAATGATGAAAAAGACATCTCTGCACTGGGGATGGTCAATTCCTTCAGTCTAAAAACACATTTGATATGGTCTTGCCATCTCTAGATGATTTTGTTAATACTAGGAGAGATTTTATGAACTGAGGCAGTTACATGTAGCCTTTACGAAGAACATCTGTAGTTAGATACCTTTCTTCAGCAAAATAAAGTAGCATTGTTACAGCAAGAATAAATTTACGTTCTCGAGTTCAGGGAGTTAACTTCTTCACTATGATTACATTTTTTTTTCCCTCATTCTTACTACCATCAGGTGATTTTACTAAGCTTGGGGGAGACTTTTCTACCTGGAAGGGTTAGATAAAGCTTTCACTTACACATTCATTAGAGAACAGTGAAGACAGTTTTGATATGTAGGTTATTTTTTTCCAGTTATTATTATATTTTAAAGTCGATTTTGTACTTTATATTCTTCCTCCCTCCAGACGAGTTTGCTCAGCTTAGGAGAGACCTCAGCTAATGATGGGGTTGAGGAAGGCTTTATTTCATCCCTTTCGTTCTTGACACATCTCAAGTAGATATAGTCGTCTGGAGATAGCAAGAATAACAAATAAATCTCCTAATGGTAGTTACGAGTTTGAGTATAAACCTTTGTACGAAGATTTACACAATTCTGTTTTATACAGTTTTCATATATCTGCTGCGTACCAAAATTGCATGCTCAAATAACGCACACACA
>NC_136981.1:1024913-1067413 GCF_032717465.1 Coenobita brevimanus
TATATTCCTAGGTGTATCATTTACATGGTTTACTTATCGACATAGTTTGAGTCAGTACGGTAATGCTCGTATATAGGAGGATACTAGGGTGCAACGCGCAGAATGAATCGTTAAGAAAGTGCTGTTACGAAGTCTCCCAGGCCATTAAGAATATATCCTTAGATTATAATTCAGCGAGGTGGCTTTATTATTAGAATATACTTAGTGTTACCTGACTCTTTTCGTCGGTTTTATAGAGAACTCGGATACTGTACTGTGTGAATTAAATAATCCTCTTTCAAACGCCTCTTATTCGAATACTCTATCCTCAGCTGAGAAAAAAAAAAATCGTGTAGAAATAGGATGACGATAATAGAAAACATGTCCTCTGAAAGGCTTATTACAACAGAAGAAACAATTGCGTCAACATAGCACAGCATTTTGCATTTTTATTAAAAAAAAAAAAAAAAACTACAGTGACAACAATAACAACTATCTCACAAAATTTATGCAACAGGAGCTAAATTAACATGAACTACAGTATAATGCAATAGAAGTCAAAACAACACCACCACCACCAACAACAACAATAACTACACAACATCTATACAACAACAAAAGCAACTAAAACAACAGCTTCACCACCAGCAACATCAGGACAAAATTGACACAACAGCATTAACAGTATGAACAACAGTAACAACAGCATCACAAGATTACCACAACAGAAGCTACATCAACAAACAGCTGACTCTCAGGAACCCAAACAGCTAAATAAAAAGCATAGTTGATGATAGTACAGGACCTCGGCGTTTTTCACTTGTTGACACTGAGCATCACATTACGTCACATAACTCAGACTCCTTCCCCTCCCCACTACCTGCGTCCCTCCCTCAATTCCTCTGTCCCTTTAACCTCTCCTTTTCCACTGGATTACCTCACTCACATATACCCCCTGCCCCCTCCGTTTTTTCCTCATTTTCTCTATTTTATTCCGACCATCTAAGTCCTTCCACCCCCCACCCCCCACCAGCAGCTCCCTCTGCCTCTCTTTCCCTCTCCTTGTACACTCAATTACCCAACTCTCTCATCCCTCTCTTCCATCTTTGATTCCTTATTTATATTTCTGTATTTCTATTCTATCCCTTCTCCTTTAGTTCATTAATCTCCTCCCTCTTTCCCTTCACTTTTCTTCACTCCATTACCTCACCCCCTTTTTCCCTCTTTCCTTCCCTTTTGTTCTATATTTTCTGTATCTTTATCCTACGGCTTATCTTCCTATGTTGCTTTCCTCCAGATCTCTTTCTTTACATTTTACTCCCTTCCGATTCACTCAGTTATATGACTTCCTCTCCTCCCCTCATATTCCTGATTGTCTTTATTCCTACTACAGTCCTTCAGTGCTTTTACCATCTTCCCATCTTCTCTCATTAACCTGATTCCTTTATTCTATTTATTTTCCCTTATATTCTCAAGATTATACCAACTATATAACTCAGAAAGTCTAGCTAACCTCTTCCCCTCCCCCTCAGTCCTGGCCATTCGTCTTTCGTGGTCCAATTCTCCCTCTTGACTTTATTACCTCATTATTCCATCTATTTTCCCTATTTTTCTCCTTCATTTCTTCTCAAACTATATCTCAGTACCCTCGTCCTCATCATCATCCACCTCAGCCTTTTCTCTCGACTAGTTCACGCTCTTACTCTACCTCAACTCATATTCTCTATTTTCTGCTCATTAACTGTACATAACGGGGTCTTTCGGCCATTCTACACCCTCCCTGCCCCCAAATCCTCTCTCTCTCCCTTCATTTTTCCCCCTTCACTCTGTTACCTCATTCCTTCCTTCATTCCCTTTTTTCCTCTTCTAGTTTCTCTCTCTCTCTCTCTCTCTTTCATTTCCGCTACTGGGCTCATGGTCCGTCCTTCTCTACTTCCCCCTCCCTCTCTCTCTC
The DNA here is from genome assembly GCF_032717465.1 of Coenobita brevimanus. Lineage (NCBI taxonomy): Eukaryota > Metazoa > Arthropoda > Malacostraca > Decapoda > Coenobitidae > Coenobita > Coenobita brevimanus. Next base: position 1,026,847 of record NC_136981.1, read on the forward strand.
TCTCTCTCTCTCTCTCTCTCTCTTTACTAGATTACCTTTCTCCGTCACTTCCTTTCTTCCCCTTTTGTTCCTGATTTATTTCTCCAGTATTCCCTTTATAACCCATTTTCATTACTTCATGGCCTTTCTCACCCCTTCCCCTCCTCTCACCACCTCTCTGCTTGATTGCAACTTTTCTCTCTTCCTTAAACTCCTCTCTTTTTTGCATATTTCTCTCCCTTATACCTTCTGCATATCTCGACAGTCTCCGCCCCTATCCTCTCCATGCCTCCCTCTGCCTCTCCCTCTTCACTTGATTACCTCTGTCCTTCATTCCCTCTGCTTCCTCCTTTTATTACATTTCTCCTTTATTCCCTCCCTATAACCCAGGGTTCTCCCATCTCCCTCATCATCCCTCTGCCTCGCTCCACCTCCCCTCTCTCTATTTCGTCCTTCATTCCCTCAGCTCCCTTTTCTTCGTCTTTTTTTTTTTTTAAATTCTCTCTACGATTCTTTTCATATTGTTTTCATTGCCATCTTCCCTATCTCTCTCCTCGTTCAATTCCCTCGTTTTCCATTGTCTCCCTTTTATTCCTTATCATTTCTATTATTGTAGCCAATACATATTTTCTGCATTTCATTTCATTCCTTTCCCGTCCCCATATCTTGGTATGCCGGTAATGCTTTTTCCCCCTTGGCTGAATCTAATTATCTTTCTTCCCTACATTTTTATCCTCAATTTCTTATTTTTGCTTTCTCTCGTTTCTGAATCCATGTCCTGTTCTGTTTTTCTAATTCTTTTTCTCTTGCCTCATTCTCTTCTGCTAATTCCTTTACATCCACTTTACCCAAGCTGTAGTTACTATCTTGCCTTTGTTTTAACTCTTCGTTCCATGTTATGCCTTTGTTTTAACTCTTCGTTCCATGTTATTTCCTCACCCAATCTCCACTCCATGGCATCTGTCTGTCTACCCGTTCCCTCTGTGCCACTTTGCTTGCCTCTCCTCTTGTATATTTTCTCCAGGTCCATCTTCCTCCATATTCCTCCTCCAATCTCTCTCCTCCATAGTCCTCCATTCCAAGGATATATGCAGTAAGAGCTCTGAGACAACGGAGGGATCAACGCAATGCTTTGCTGTGTCTCCCATCTTCTGTGTGTGTGTGTGTGTGTGTGTGTGTGTGTGTGTGTGTGTGTCCCTCTCTCCGCCACTCTCCCTTCCTCCCCCATTCCTTCCCTATTCTCTTCACCAATGGCGAACAAGAGGCTGGAAGTGGAAGGTCGCTGTTAAGGCCTAGGAGTTATTTTATCCCCTCTTCTCCCCTTCCCCTCACACATCTTCCCCCTTCCCCACTGACAGCTTCCATGCCCTCTCCTCTGTTGTTCTCCCCTCTTCCAATTCCTCTTCATATATACTTCTTCCTTTCCCTAGTGTTGTCCCCTAATTCATTTTATCATTTTTTCCTCATGTTTCGTCAATTTCCCACATCCTTTCCGTTTATGTTGGTTTTCCTGCTCTGTCCTCTGTTCTTCTTTGTAATTTAATTCCTTCATCATTTATATCTCTTTCCCTTTCCTAATTATGTCCATTGGTTTATTATATATAATATTTTTTCTGGCTTTTTCTCTGTAGCCCCTAGCTCTTTTTTTTTTTCCCCTTCTCCACATACTTTTTTTCTTTCTCAGTCATGTCTCCGGGTTCATTAAATATACAATTTCCTTCTCTCGTCTCATCTAGTGCCCCCGTCATCCCTTCTAACAGTGTTGTTTTCATGCTCATTCGTCATTACTCCTTTTCTCTTCTTCTCGTTCTTTCTCTTACGTTACCCCTTTCCTTTCTGAGTAGTCTCCATCTTGCACTCCCACATCTTCTCACTTTTCGTCTTCTTCGCTCTTGTAACTTTCTGCTTTCAGTGCAACACACTAGTTTCTTCGACAGTCTCTCCCTTCCACCTTGATCCTCACAGTCCCTCTCCGACTCTCTCTCTCTCTCTCTCTCACACACACACACACACACACACACACACACACACAGGTTCTGTCCTTCTCTCTTGCACTATCCCTGTCCCTCTCCGATCCCAGCCATCCCTCTGTGCACTCTCCCTGTCACACCCAACACCTTCTGCGTGTATACCATCTCTTCCTCGGGTCTTCCTCTTCTGCCTCTTGATATCCTCGTAATCATCTTCCTCCTCTCTCCTACTCAGTCGGTTCGTAGTCTCACACCTTATTTCTTGCCGTTAGTTTTCCAGTTTTATCTCCTATTATTACTTATTCTTTCTTCCGTTTTTCGATCTTCTCTTTTTCAGTATTTGTTCTTCTTTCGTATAATATTCTCCTAATCTTCTATTCTCCCCTACCCAGCCTCATTCTTCTCGTGTACAATCATTTCTTTATATTTGTCCCCTTTGTCATTTGTATTTTGTCTCTTTGTACTATATCTTCACCAAGTGATTATTTTTCTGTCGGCCTTGCTATCGTTACGTCGTTTCATGTTGCATTCCCTTCATCTGCTTTCTCTTCTGTGTGTTTCTACATTAGATCTTACTGTCCCTTACCCCTGCCGTTCCTTGTTCCCCTTATTGCATTTGTAGAAATTATGCTCACATGCCAAAATTATCTTGCATCCTTACCAGTATCTTCCACCCTAGCGATACACGACATTTTGAAGCAAAGACACTACCCGATCTATTATTCCTTTATATCGCCATCCACTCGGTACCTCGTCTTTGTTTTTTCATTATTTTCCTTTAGTTTTCTCCCATCTCCCTCCTTTCATTATATTCCCTTTTGCTCTAATATTTCTGGTTTCATCTTCAGCAGCTACGGTAGGGGAGGAAACAATGGGAAGTTCTTACCATGTTACACTGGCATGGGATAACAAAGGCCTCTACATCCTGTCCTTTCCCTGTGTTATCCCACGTAGTCGGGGACAAAGGTTCGCGTAAAATTTCATATCTTCCTCTTCTCACTCGTTACTGTTAGCTAACATTCCTAACCTGAGAGGGGCTTGCTATGTTGTCTTACCCACAGATGATTTTCTTTGATATGATGTGTCAGAGAGGAAAATAAAGTACATGCTTGAGTGAAGAGGACACAGTGGAAGAGTAGTGTAAGTTTTATGACTGTATAGACCTAGTCGAAATCTACCACACCTCCACCCTACATCTTGTAATACTGATTCACGAATAGATTCTTAGATTAATTCACTCTCGTACCTCATACTTTGGTTTACATTATAAACGACATGGGAAAATTCTGCACTCTCCATTCTTCATCCTTCCTGCAAATCCCCCCCTTCAGATCGACAAGTCACTCCAGCGCAGAAGAACATCGTCTTTTACCTGCGTAAGTGAAATAAACAATTTCTCTGAGCTAGAATACCAAGAGACAAAAGAATAAATCCGGGGAAGAGAAAAGGTTCAAACACAGACAGTGACTGAGGAGATCCTGTGTGTGCCAGTGAGATAGGCCTAGTGCAGATGGAGCTTTTTTTTTTTTTTCTTTTTTTTTTTTTTTTGCCTATCGACCATTGAGGCCGGAGCCTCTGGTCATTAAGGCAAATATATATATATGTATATATATTGACATATATATATATATATATATATATATATATATATATATATATATATGTATATATATTGACATATATATATATATATATATATATATATATACGTACATACACACATCCATGCATATGAACATACACACTTTCATGCACACGTACATATATATATAATAATTTTTATTTTATTATTTTTTGTAGTTTTATTTTTATTATTTTTATTTAGTTTTTAGTAGAGATAGAAGGAATAATATCGAGATATGCGTACTCGTATGTTGTGTGACTTCGATGAACTTAAATTGGGATGAAGACACAGCGAAAACATATAATAATAAATGATCGTAAAGGGACAGACAAAGTAAGTGATGACAACAGATATGAGGGGAAAAGAAGCACGGAAAAGTAAGCTGAGACTAGGAACAGAGAGAATCGGGGAAAAGATAACGAGGATTAAGGTGAAACAAAGAGGCAGAAAAAAAAAAGTTGTGGAAGAAAGGCTGTATACAGGCAAAGAGCGTGCGGGTAGAACTTGGATGTGATAGGTAAAGAGTAATTGGAATGGAGGGGATCAGTGAAGGACAGGAATAAATTGAGAGGGACGGAGAATATCGAGGTGGCAGAGAGTCAGGGAAGGATGGTGTGGATCAGGGTGGAAGAGGAAGGCTGGCGGCGTGCGTACTGCGCCCTGTGGAAGCAGAAAAAAAAAAAAGTACAAGAAAGAATGTAAAAGGCTAAGGAAGTTGAGGATCAGGGTCAAAGAGGGAGAAGGAAGACGTGAGTATTGGATAAATTATAAAAGCAGAAATATATAAGGGAAATGGTGGAAAGGGCAGAGAGAAAGGTGAAAAGAAAGGAAAATGTAAAGATACAGAAAAGAGCACAGGAGAACAGACAAGAAGACAAAAATTGGCACTGGTGGAACACTGTAAGGAGGGAACAGAGGAAAAGTGAGAGGGAAATGATATACTCGTAATAAACCAGGAGACACGACTAAGAAAAGGAAGAGGCAAATATGATGAACAGAAGACTAGAGAAGAACAAACGAGAGGGCATGAGGCTGACGCTGGTGGAAGGGGGAAGATGCGTGAGAGGAAGGGGAGAAAGAGGATAACATAACTCACAGAACTAATATTGACCTTCTTTCAACCTCTTGTTCGTCAAAGCCGAAGGAAGGAAGGCAGAAGGAAACATGGGATGAGTGAAGGGAAATAATAAGAAATGGGGAAAGATGGAGATAAAGATGAATAAAAAGAAGAAATCAAAGAAGGAAACAGAAAAAAAAGTACAGTAGAGGAAGAAGTCAAAAGGGAAACCAAAGAGAAAGGAGAGAAGAGGATGGGAGAAATGGGGAGGCATTGAGTTGATCCCTCCGTTGTCTCAAGGCTTTTATTGCGTGTGTCCTTGGAAATAGAGGGGCGGGGAGGAGAGTCACAGAGGGAGCATGGACGAAGGTTGAACTGGAGAGAAATATGTAGGAAAAAGAAAAAGACAGAGAAAGAGGAGAGGCGAAGAGAAGAAAGAACAGAGATAAAGGCAGAACTGAAGAAAAAATAGAGGGAGAAATGGAGTGAAAAAGAAGGAAGGAGAAGTGGAGCTAAGAGAATGGAGGAACAGGAAGGAGAAAGGTTGGAAGAAGTTTGTGAAAGAAGGTAAATGGAAGAGAAATAGAATGGATGTAAATAAAGATGAATTAAGATGCTGGTAGGGCTGGAGGAGTAACATGGAAGAAAGTGATAATGGAGTGAAGTGGAGGACAAGATGAAAAACAATGTGTAGAGGAAAGGACAGACAGAGAGTGTGTATGGGAGGAGGGGGAAGCGAGAGGTTGAAGAAGTTGCCTGGCATGGTGAAGGAAGAACAGAGATCTGGAAAAAAAAACGGAGTTACGGACGAAGATAAAAAGAAAAAAAAAAAAAGGAAAGAGGAGAGGTTTTGTGAAGAGAGTGGAGGGAAGGGAAGGAGACATGCTTGTAAAGTAACATGGAAGAAGGTATCATTGGAGAGGATATGGAGGGAGGGATTAAAAAGGGATAGAATGGAAAGAGTGTGAAAAGAGAGTGAAAAGATGTTGACAGAGAGAGAGAGAGAGAGAGAGAGAGAGAGAAAGGTGCAATCATAAAATAAGATAAAAGGAGAAAAAAGTGGATTAATTAAAAAAAATAAGATATACAAAGCAATTAAAAGCTAGGAATAGAAAAGAAAGGAGAAAGAGACAATCAGATGCAGTATTAGAAATTTTTTTAGTTATGCCATCATGTGAGAAAGAGAAATTATGGATGTGAAATGAAGAAGGTGTATTGCAAAAGACAAATGAATGAGGAATATAAGGGCAGACTGGGTGAATTGGAAATCAGGTAATCGAGTGAACAGAGAGAGAGAGAGAGAGAGAGAGAGGTGGAAGGACCCTGAGCTACGTATTGGGAATAAGAAAATCGTGAATAAAGAGGGTGAATGGAGGGAATAAGCGAATGAAGTAATCCGCTGTAGAGGAAGGGAGAGAGAGAGAGAGAGAGAGAGAGAGAGAGAGAGAGAGAGGCAGGGAGGGAGACAAAGAGGATGAAGTTTGATTAATTTACTTGAAATAAAACAATGAAAAAAGAACGAAAGACTGAGACAGAGAGAATGAGGAAATCTAGTAACCGAGGAAAGGAGAGGGAGGGAAGGGGGAGGAAGGGATGGAGGGAAAGGAGCCTGATTTATGTGACGTAATGTGAAGCTAAGTGTCAACATCTGATTAATGTAAAGTTCCGGTACTCTCCTGGACTATGTTTTTTTATATTGTGTGTGTTGCTGAAATTAAGCTTTTTATTGCAGCTTCTTTTGTGATATCTTGCTCTTGTTTTTAGTGCTGTTTGTGTAGTTTCATATAAATAATGTGCTGCTGCTGTTGTAGATGGTATTTTTGTAACTACCCTTTGGTGTAACCTTCTGTTCAGGTTGTCATGTTGCTGTTGACCTTATTGTTGTGTTGACTGCTTCTGATTAATAAAAATGGTCCCGTATTTAGTGTCGTTACACCAGTGCGTGAAAACACAAGGTTATGTATTTCGTATCGTTTATATGTCTTTATGTCTGTATGTGTGTCTGTTAGCAAGATTGTAGAAAAGCTATTCAGTGGAACCGCAACAAATTTGGAACTGAGAACCATCAGAGAAACAGGTGATAAATTTTGCAGCGATAAACCCCATACGTCAAAGATCAATTTTTATTCCATTTTGATGACACTTGGTGGAAGGTTTGTGGGACAGGAAGAGATAAAGATATTCTAATTTGAGAATAATCAGTCGGAGGCCAGAGGCACAGGGTAAGGACAATTTCTGTCTTTTAACTTAGATAGTTCTGATTCGATCTGGGCGTGGAATGGTTTCAGATTAACCGAGGATTAAATTAGCCTATTTTCAGCATATTATGTCAATGTTCAGTGTATTAGAGTAAGACCATCTTGAACACTCTTCATATGATTTAAACCAAACGTGAGCGATGGGTTAAGGCTCAAGCAATAATGAAGTAATTCGATTTTGAGAAGTTAATCGAAAATCAAGGACGCAAGGATGGCTCATACGTTCGGCCAGAAGGCACTTCCATACGATTCAGTGGGTATCCTACTTGTCGGATCCGAGCTCTTTGCTCGTCAGTTTCGAAACTTAGTGACGAATGACGCTATAAACAGTAGATCAGAAGTGGAGAAAGTGCATTAGTTCATCACGTCCCATGATTATTTTTCATTAAATTGCTCTAAAATCACAGATACTCACTGATAGTGTGGATGAGATCTATCGTTAAGGTCGCATAGACTCTTAAACCCCTTTGTTTGTGAAATACCAACTTCTTCACTCCAGCGTTGGAAGATTTTTTTTTTTCCCAGTTGCGAGAAACATACCACAGTGGACATCAGTAATTCTCTTGATTCATCCCTTCAGTTCTAGAAAGCCATTTTTATTTTATTATTGCTACTACCAGACAATTAAATTCTATCGGGTGATTGTATGGATGAAAGATCCCATGCTATGGAATTGTTATACACAAATGGAAATTGTGGTAGTTGTGAGTACATTCTTCCTCTTGGTTTTACTCTTCCATTTGGCATTTCTATACAGTTTGGTATTACCCTTTCATTTGGTCTTACTCTTCAACCTGACATTGCTCTTCCACTTGATATTACTCTTGGCACTGGTGTACTCTTTCATTTCGCATGACTCTTCCATACAGCATTACTCTTTCATTTGGTATTACTGTACTCATCCACCTGGTATTACTCTTCCATTTGGTATTACTTTCCCGTATGGTATTACTCTTCCATAGAGTATTACGATACCCTTTCATTTGGTATTACTTTTCCATTTGGTATTACTGTTCCTTTTCGTATTGCTCTTCCATTGGTATTACTCCTTCATTTGGTATTACTCTTCCATTTGGTACTACCCAGCCATCTTAACCAATCACGACACCGTAAAATCAATACCAGACGTCATTTGGGTGAAAGCGTTATCTTCACCCCAACTCCTTCACCTCCCACTCTGTTCCCTCACCCCTCCACCTCCCCCACCATTCCCTCACCCCTCCACCTCCCACTCCATTCCCTCACCCCTCCACCTCCCACTCCACTCCCTTCTCCTTTGCTTCACCTCAGCGGCTGCATCATAATAAAAAACGTGGCTTGATGTCATTCACCCTAAGAAAATGGCCAATAATCTCGAGTCAGGAGATCGGAAATCGTGATGGTGGTGGTGGTGCAAGGGGGGAGGGGATGTTGGGGATGGAGATATTGATGGAGAGGGTGGTGGGGTAAAAGGGGGGAGGGGGAGCTAAGTTTGTATTCATAAAGCAGATTAACTAGAGCCCTGATACACAACCAAGCTTACCATCATTTAATATGTTTTCTAGGAAAGACGAGAGCATAGAATTTTTCTGTATATCTCGCTTATACTGGAATAAAAATCACAGTTACAGCAGAAGAATTGATCATTAAGTGTGTTTGCAGATCTACCCAGGTCTTCATAGCTGTAAATTTGTCAGGGATCATTTGAATTTGTAATAGTTTTCAGTGTAATAGTCACTTCTGGTTTGCTTATGTGTTTGGCAGCAGCATGAGTGAAGAAAGTAGTGTGAACAAGCCGTCTTGCACACAGCTTAAGCCCAAGGAAGTTCATGCATACCACCCCTGGAGTCTTGTCTGGGGAGAGGGGGTGTGTAGTATTGGGGTGAGGTCGTGTGGAAGGGATGAGCTGAGTGGGGTGGGGGTGGGGATCTTTAGGGGTGGTGGTGGAGGAAGTGGGGGTGTTTGATGGCGGCCAATTGTCTCCTTCCACTTAGAAGTCTTGGTCTGAGAGAATATGGGTAAAGAGAGAGAGAGAGAGAGAGAGAGAGAGAGAGACTGTGCATTTGTGTGTGATTTTCTTTTTTGTTGTGTGTGTGTGTGTGTGTGTGTGTGTGTGTGTGTGTGTGTGTGCGCGTGTGTGTGTGTGTGTGTGTGTGTGTGTGTGTGTGTGTGTGTGTGTGTGTGTGTGTGTGTGTTTTGGCTGGGAGAGAATCGTATTTCCCCGCTGCTGAATCAATTACTGGAACATTAGACCCTGGAGGGAAGGAGCCATTGCACCCAGAGGTAATGCCGTCCTACTCGCCTGATTTGTTTGGTTATTTTTTTAGTTAGATATTTTAATTTGTTGTTCGCTTGTCTGAATGATATGTGTCTGAGTGTCTGACCCATTTCACCGGACATGCTGTCGATAGTTCTCCCTTTTTCGTGTTTTCTCTTTTCCCCCTTTTATGGATCCCACTTAACCCTATCTTTTGGTGGAATAAAAGGGAGATGATGAATGATGGTAATGTTAATTGTCTGTAACTTAAAACTGCAGGCTTAATGAATCTAATGAACTCATATTTCATTATTTTGGTAATTTATCTTGTAACTAAAAACATATTTAAATATAAGTATCTATTGACGAAGACTAATATTCTAAAGACTGTGTTATAAATAGCGTGCAATGTACAGTACACTGACCGCTTGATGAGCGAGGGCTTAGTAATACTGAAAATTCATTTCTTCATTGCATAGGTTTTCAGCGCAGTTAATGTAGCTTAGCTGCCATTTTAATTCGCTTCCAAACCTTACTCAGATGGTAACTCCAGCTGTAGCCTCAGTGTCTCGCTCAGGTGACTGGATTAATATTCTGTTCCATATTTTTAGGCTCATTCCTAAAAAAAATAATATTAATATTATAGAATAAAGGGACTGAGCACTTTCACCACCGACTAAACATTTACTGTACTGTAACCTTCCTCCTCTCTTGAAAGACTAAGCTGAACCATAGAAATGTCAGAATTTCAACCAAGATCCGAATTTAAGGAAACGCTGCATTGACTGATCAGAAGCAAGGCACGAGGGTTTAGTCTACAAATTAAGAACCGAATTTAAGGAAACGCTACATTGGCTGATCAGAAGCAAGGCACGAGGGTTTAGTCTACAAATTAAAGGGACAGGGGACCAGTCACTCGGATGTGCCAGATTCTGGATTGCAGATTATTATTCCCTCTTAGTGTAGGTGATATTCGTCATTCTGGTATTTGACTAACTATTGTCCATTCTGGCGTGTCGAAGACTGTAGTACATTTTTTTCTTTTTTTTACTTGACAAAGATCCCTGACGTCTTTCATCCCAGTTAATGGGAACATGCAATCAACTGGAGGGTCTATTTAAGTAGTAATTAAGGACACTCATTCGTACCTCAAATATTTGAATCACTGAATATCATGGCATCTCGACTGAGTATTCAAGTTGTGGGAGTGGTTCAGTTCTTTCAGTTAAAAGTAAGCCGACTATTGTACCAGCAGCTACAAGGAGAATGTTCTTATAATCCATAACATCCTTTAGCAGATGTGACGTTTTTCTTTCTTATAAAATATATATATATATATATATATATATATATATATATATATATATATATATATATATATATATATATATATATATATATATATATAAAACACCAAAAAAAAGGAACATATACATTCCTCTGAACCTGCACCACGATCTACGTTCTACCTTCACCACGATCAAGGAATGGCTTAAAACGTATATCTAATGTTTCGGAAAGTTTCTGACCCTTCTTCGATCCTAAATAGGACTTGACTGAAATATAAGGTGATGTGAAAATGACAGACTGCGATTGTTATGGTGCCCTGATTGCTTGATTGCTCGGCGGTGGTGGCTGCAGAATTGGTGGGGGTCCCGGGAGCGGCATGGAAGTGGTTGTAAATTTTCTAGAATGGGACGCTAGTTGGAAATGAAAGTTGTTTTCGGCAGGCATGGCCACCCGGAGCCTATGGTTTAGCTAGGTCACCAATCTTAAACTGATGGGTAAACTGACCTTCACTCCTTCATTGTGCCTTTGCTGCAGTGTACCTGGCTTGATCTTTATTTGTTTCTGCACTTCCGTTATGACTGTGGTGCTGGAGAGGGACACCTTCACGTGGTTTCACCAATAAAACCGGACGGTGGAAATACCCGGTAATATAAGAGTCCCTCAGCTCACTCCTTATCTCCCAATAAGAGAAGGATGAGCTGCAGGAGAGAGGTAACTTCAATATAATTCACTGGGTTCACATCCAGATGAACCTAGGACTACAACTTCTGCTAATGGTTATCTGCATATGGACAAGCACTCATGCTTCGACTCACATAGCTAACCATATTGTTGTGTATAGACTAATTTAAATAAGAACAGAATACTCAGGTTCCTCGCCACAGCCTCCATGACCTGACGTTAAGAATTCGTGCAACTGTGATAATGACAAGCTAGATGATGTGTCCCGCCAAATAAAACTGAATTTGGGTTGTACACGAAATCTGAGATCAAAGGTGGCACTGGCCCTGGTCTTTGCAATAGTAAACGTTATGTCTATCATCCTGCATACTATAATTCTGTGTGTGTGTGTGTGTGTGTGTGTGTGTGTGTGTGTGTGTGTGTGTGTGTGTGTGTGTGTGTGTGTGTGTGTGCAGCCAAAATTGGAAAAAGGATTTCAGTAAAACTTGACAGGATGCTTTCTACTGGGATACAGATCGGCCTGTTTCAGTTTCATGTCGATTTATACTTTCCTTTTCTTTTCTTTGTGTACCCTTGTTCCCAGTGGTTTTGCAGCTGGATGGTCCAGTACGGTTGTGAAACACTTTCCCCTACACCGACGCATAAATCATTGTGTCCGAGTAAAGAGAAGCGCGGTCTAGAAATGACTTTCATGTCAGCATGTGCTGAGCGGCCCTATAGGGCCGCAAAACGTTTGTGTATAATCTGTTAAAGAACTCATGTTTAAGTTTAAAAGTATACCTTACTGAGACGGCCAATATCCCGGCACACATGTAAATTACGGTACACAAAGCTTACCGGCAGTAGTGCTGACTGTTTCAGGTGATGCTTGACGTAACCTGCGAGCATTTATCCCTAACGCACATACCACTGTCCATTATCCATAAATTGATCTAATGATTAAGATGTGTGGTATATTAAGAAATTTTACCCGTTTTATTCGAACTTGGCCTAAAATTGCCATGTCTCCATCTTGAATGCTGAGTTGTAACAGTGGATTAATACTAGAAAGTTGTCCTAGTCATAAAGAAGTGCCGTAAAAAGCATGTGGAATCTGAGTGTTGTATTATTGTGCCACTGAGTTAGGTAAAGAAAGATGCAGAAGGTAAAAAAATCTGAAGGGTAAAAGGTGTTAATTACTGTAAATTGGCTCTTAAATAATTATGTTATGTTCTGTAGATTCTGAAACACGAGAGTGCTCTTACAAGGATCATGAATAACTTATAAGGACAGTTAAGCGAGGAGAGAATCTGTTAGGGCTTATATAAATAGATTTAATTATCTAAATGGGTGGCAGCGTTAGTTTCCCGAGCTGCTCATTACGACCTGAGCTCTTAGTCTCCCTCCTGTAATCAGAGCCTTGCCTCCCCTACGTGGCTCCCGTTCCTCCATACACATTTCTCTCTTTACTGCCCTCCATTTTCCCTCCCTATCTTCATCTTCTCTCACAGCTAGTTTTCTTTTTTTTTTTTCCACTTTTTATCGCACACTTTTCTCCAGACACTCCACTTTACTGCCGTCTCTTTTTCCGTCCCATTATCCTCCCTTATAAGTGTTTTTCCATAAACATATCTCCATGGACGCTTCTCCATGCACATATCTTCAGACACATTCCTTCATACATATCTTTCCTTGGATATTTCTCCATATACGGTTTCCATACACATTTCCTTCTAAATTGCCTTCTCCTTCCCTCCTCTCTTTAACTTCTCTCACAACTTTTTGTCGGATTTTCTCCCATATTTTTCTTTCTTCTGGAACTTGTTTTTTTCTAACTACTTGGACTTCTATTATTCTATTCTTTCCACTTTTTCATATCCCTTTCCCTCTCCCCTCTGTCCCACCACACATTGCTCATTATTTTATTCCTCTTTCTCTCTCCTTGTTTTCCGATCTACGCCAATTTAATCCATGCTGTACTGTACTTTTGACGATAATTAAGCTACTGTATTGTATTCAAGGTGTATTTCCAAGGGTGGATATATTATTTGCTAGCGATAGCGAAAATCAAGTAAAGAATCATCTTTTGAAAGGCTTAATGACTCCAACCTGTGTTTTCCCTCCCAAGTTATTTCCTTTAGCCTCTTCCTTCCCGTACTTTTTATTTTCCTCTCCTTTTTTTCTATAACCTGTATTCCGGTGGGCATAAGAGAGTGTTAAGCACCTCTTCCGTAGAGAAGTATTTGTCTGTTTCACCTTAATGTATCTGTCTGCGCCATCAAATTATCTGGACTTCAGTTAATTTGGATAAACAATATAGAAGCGTCTATTAACCAGCCATAAGCAGAAATAAATCAGCTATAAAAACTAAAAACAATGGCGAGAATAAGGGCCTATGTCGCCTGCAACAATTATTTAGAGGTTGCCACTCGCATCATGAAATGCATCAGGGGTCAGCAGACTGGTACTTTCATTCATTTAAAGTAAAGTTACTGTATGATGCCAAATGAAACATGAAAAGCTAATTTTGAACTCTCGCATTCAAGAGTGACATTATCTAGTAGTTTCAGATCTGGTAACCTATTCTAGTGAGTCGGCCCAGTAACACAAACTAGAAAATTACAGATAATAGAAAACTCGCCGTGCATAAGGCAAAAAGGTAAAGGTGAGGCAGACGGGCAGTACTACTGTTCAGTACCTCACATACAGCTCATATGGTTACAGTCAATAAATCACCTCTCAACGTAACATCCAAGACACACATCAGACCCCTACTCATTGCCCCCAACACATACAGCCACACCTCGCATTGCCATACTTCATAATACTACATCTTAGACACACCTCACACTCTCCGCTCACACTGTCACACCTCTCATTACCACGACTCAGACACACCTCAGATACACCTCACACTACCTTGCTTTAGCAACACCTCACACTTCCACAGCACGCACTGCCACATTTCACACGTCCGCACCTCACTCCTCCCCGTCTCCAGCTACACATAGACTTATCTAACGCCTTGGATAACTGCTGTATAGCCTCATAGATAAGCAAGTGATCGCACCGGAGTGGTTCAGTTTATCTCCATTTAACGAGGTAAGCGTTTAAGACCAGGACTGTTGCCATCAGTGTAATGGATCCTTCTGCGCAACTGATAAAATATATGATTCAGAAAAACGGGCACTTGGTTTTCAGTAATTTCTCATCCTCGAACATTAGTGCTGTTCTAAAACCCAATAACGGTAGTATGATGCAGTAGATAGATTGATTGATAAATAGAAAGCATATTTACATGAAATATAAAAATTTATCACTGAATACTTAAAACTTACCTAAACGTCGTGCACAACAAAGGAAGGTGTCAGTCATGAAAACGTTTTAAATCGAGTGAGAACGCTGAGATTTTGAAGGGGAGAGGTAACGAGCTGCGGAAAGGGGAAGGAACAGCTGGAGAAGGAGAAACGATCAAGGGAGGCACTTGAGAGGATAAGCATGGAAAACTGAGTTTGTATCCCCGGCTAAACTTGAGAAATGGGGTATACAAGGATGATTGAGGATAGGAAGGAGGGGTGACAGGAAACAGAGGGGTAGAAAAGTATTTGCATTGACGGCTGAACAAGAGAAAATAGGCTATGGAGAGAAAATGGAAGGGAAGTCGAGGGGTGGGAAGTGAGGGATGAGTAGATAGGAGTTTATATTCACTATTCATGGGGTGAGGAGGGAAATGGTATGTGGAAAGGTGATGGAGGGGAAGAATGGAGATAAAGGAGAGGAAGGGATTGGCGAGGCTTTCTATTCACAGCTGACCGGGGGAGGGAACTAAAGGGAGTTGAATGTTTAGATATGAGGCTGTACTCGCTACTGAACCGGAGGAAATGGGGTCTGGAAGGGTGATAAAGGGGAAGAAAGGGAATGAGTGGAATGCTAGTGGTGTGGGTAATGTGTCGTATTCTGAGTTCCACTGGAGATTTCACCATTCCCATAGCAATTTATTCTACACCTCATTTTCTTCTTGTATGTTATTGCTGCAAATTATGTCGACATTAGAACAATATAAACTGCATGAAAAGGGTTGCTAAGGCTTGGTATGCATTAAAAAAAAAAATTCGCTGATGAAGAGGAGCCACGAAGTTTCTTATGTCACCTATAATTATTTGGGCTAGGTATGAATTATGTGCTTTAGTTGTATAAGCAAGTTTGTTACGCCTGCGCACGCGAAGCCAGATTAGAAATTATGTTCGGTGTGTGTGTGTGTGTGTGTGTGTGTGTGTGTGTGTGTGTGTGTGTGTGTGTGTGCGCGACGACGTCACTGAAATGAAAGGGATAGTAAGTTTTCTGTTCCCCTCCTCCCATTCACTCCAGCTCCCTGCCCACATCACATCACCTCATTTCCCCTGCGTCCCCCCCGTACCCTTTAGACACTCATTTCTTCCATAAGCGCCTCCCCGCTCTTTCCACCTCCATCCCACGTACCTCTCTCCCTCCCCTCTCTCTCCATCTCCACCCCAGTCTCCCCCTCCCCTTCCATTCACCCTGTTTCACCACCTTCACACTCCTTCACGTCCATCTCACACCTACCCGTCTTACACCCCCATAGGCTAAGGGTGTGCGTGTGAGTGAGAGTGAAATAGTTGGATCTGGAGTTGTATGTAAGTAAGGTGTAGAGTACGTGTGTGTGTGTGTGTGTGTGTGTGTGTGTGTGTGTGTGTGTGTGTGTGTGTGTGTGTGTGTGTGTGTGTGTGTTTATGTGAGTGTGAGTGTGTGTACATGGTAGGGTGTGGTCTAAGTGTGAGTTTCACTGAGTAATGAGGTGTGGAATAAGTATGAATGTATTTGTGAGTGGTTGAGAGTCGAGTAAGTGTGAATGGTGAAGTGTGGACTTAGTGTAGGTGTAGGTGATGAAGACTGGACCAAGTGTGAGTGTAAATGGTGGAGTGTGGACCAAGTGTGAGTGTGAATGGTGGGGTGCAGAATGAGTGTGATTAGTGAGGTGCGGAGTGAGTGTGAGTGTGAATGTGAGTGGTGGGGTGTAGACCAAGTGTGAGTGTGAGTGGTGGGGTGCGGAGTGAGTGTGAGTGTGAATGTGAGTGGTGGGATGTAGACCAAGTGTGAGCATGAATGTGAATGGTGGAGAGTGGAAAAAGTGTGAGTGTGCGCGGTGGAGTATAGACTAAAGTTAATTGTGAGTAGTGAGGTGTGTGTGTGTGTGTGTGTGTGTGTGTGTGTGTGTGTGTGTGTGTGTGTGTGTGTGTGTGGTATAGATTAAGGGTGATTTTGGGTAGTGGGGAGAAGAAGTGTGAGTGTGGGTGTGGATGTGAGTGTGAGTGGTGGGGTGTGGACTAAGGATGAAAAGCCTCCATTCTTCCCCGGTCACTCCCTTGACAATCCACATAGGTCTTGCCCCACTCTCCTTTCCGTCTGACCTTAGAGAGAGAGAAAGAGAGAGAGAGAGAGAGAGAGAGAGAGATGATCAGTATTTTCTCCCCCTGTGCAGATCGTACGAGTGGAGGACCTAAAAAAATCCCAGTGACTGATGATCACATTTGCGCGGTTGATTAATCTCCGACATTCATACTTTTAGAGCCCAACTTTCCGTCTCTCTCTCTCTCTCTCTCTCTCTCTCTCTCTCTCTCTCTCCTTGACTGTCTCGCTTTTTTCGTGTAATGATTCGCGGCGATTTCTCAAACAGGCATTCACGCAATATCCTTCCCGTTCTTTTCTCGTCGGTTTTATGTTCTGCAATTTTCCTTGCAGTGTTTTACCCATTGCTCTTGGCCTCGGCTCTCTTTCGACTAGTCCTTCTCTTCGATCGTCCCGCCCTTTTTCTCTCTGTAATGACTAGCGGAGATTTATCAAACAGGCAGTCGCATAATGCCTTTCCCATTCTTTTCTCGTCGGTTTTATGTTCGGTAATTTGTCCCACCGTGTTTTATCACCTGGTGGTGGCCCTTGACCTTAACTCCGAATCGAACCTTCACACCGCTGAGCGATTCCAGCTTTTTGGCAGTTACCCTTTCAGCAAGAGGACTTTGCTTTGGCTTTCTTTCTGGAGATTTTATTTCGGAGAGATGTCTGGCGATGAAGGGGTGAATGAAGGTAATATCTACCTCCTCCAGTTTGAGAAATCTCTGTAATCCTGAATAAATTCATTCAGTTGTATCATCATCATTACCATCATCATCCCATTTCCTACAAAGAATGGGTCGTGTAAAACAGTCACCTCCGCCAACGAAGTTGGAGAAGGTTATGTATTCACCTATGGCTGTTTCTTTGGTTGGTTGTTCCACGATATCTCCAAAAGTTCTCAATGAATTTTAGTGAAATTTTGAGGAAGGGTGGGCCGTGGTCCAAGAAAGAACTTGTTAAGTTTGGGGAGGATTCGGATCCGGATCCGGATCCTGCAATGGCACTGACGGTGGTATGCGCTCTCTGAGTGCTTTCTAGTTATTTCATGAATCTCGGAGCTGATGGAAATAATATTTTGAAAAACTGATGAAAGGTAATGGTGAGAGCAAAATGGTTGAAAAGATGACGGGTTTGTTGCTACAGAGAGGAATGTAGAGACTGAGAAAATTAGGGAGAAATAAAAAATGTGATGAGGCTGATGAATTTGTGCAGCTGCAGGTGTTCGTAAGGCACAGACACAGATGATAAAATATAGCTAGGAGAACTGATATAAATATTTGTGGGATATAAGGTAGAGAGACAACATGGGTGGAGTTGTATCAGTGGGACGGATGAGGACTATGATTGTACTACTGTTCCTACCATTCCACTGCCGCAGCTTCCCACTCAGGACATGTCCTTTACTCCCCTCACTGATGTATCATATTACAGAAAAGTTTCTATGGGCACATACTGTATACATACCTTGCCTCTTTCAGCTCGTTAGGAGAATGTTTTCCACACTGCTTTAGAGAGAATGTGGTAATGTGGTGATCTTTGCAAGTAGGATGCATCCCTAAATTCATGGCTGCGCAGTACTTAAAAGGTGGTTGGTGCTGTGCTAAGTGAGACTGTTGACAGGATCTCTCTGCTCTTATCATATCAGATACTTTGCATGTTAAAATGGTCTCAGTAGTTAAACACATGATTTATATCCTGTGCACGTCTTGAACTAAAAAGCAGTATAGTTCATCAATTTCCGTACCTTTTAGTGTTCTTTTCCGGGTATCACTAAGCTTCTTTCATACCCCTGGAAATTTTATTTTTACACAACGAAAAGGATCCGAAAAGAAAAGTGGGAGTGTAGGTTTAAAAGTCACTTAACTCGAAAAGGAAGAGAGGAGGGTGAAGAACAGAGGGTAGTATTGTAAGTGGCTTTGGAGAATTCTTAGCACCTGTTCCTGTTCCTTTGCTATTTATTCAGCAGCGTATGATATCCTCTTGTACGTTATTGATGCCAAGTATGTCTTTACCAAAACAGTGTAAATATCATACAAGTGCATGTTTAGACGTGTTGTACAAAATAAATCGCTGTAGAACAGGTGCAACGAAGCCTCCTAAGCTATCTAGAAAACTGTCCGGGAATTAGGAGGCTTTTTGGTACCTTTTCCACAGCGATGTATTTTTTACGTAGTACAAATTAATATTATCCTTTACGTTGCTTACGCCTTTTAATTAAAGAATCAGTTTGCATAAATATCAAAGAGAATAATAACGAGTAATATGTAAATATAAAATAATGGAGATGTGTGCTAGAAAGTCTCCTGACCTGAAGAAAATAGGGGAGTAAGACCTGAAGGAAACGGGAGAGGCGGAGGAAATTGAAACTTGGAGGGTTAGGGGGTGTGGAAATGAGGGAGGGAAGGTGTTGTTGCGAAAGCGATGGCTGGTGTGAACGAGAAGGGGGGAAAGGGAGATGTGAAAGAAAAAAAGAAGGCAAACAGACGAGAGCAAAAAGAGAACAGTAAGAAGTGAAATGGGGAGAAAAAAAAAAAAAAAGCAGAAAAAGAGGAAATGAAAATTAAGAAGGCAGCAACAAGAGATGATGTGATAGTGAAAGCGTGTGTTAGGGGAGAAAGGGAAAAAAGTGAAGGAAAAAAAAAGCAACAACAGAAAGGGATAGAACTTTCCACCTACGTGTAAAATAAGAAAATACCAACACGAGAAATGGCTGGAATTTTGTACTTGAAAGAAAAAAAGAAAAAAAAACACACAGGATAAAGCTATGCACTTAAAACAGAAAAACAGAAAAAAAAAAGATGTGGATAGATCTTTATTCCTAAAGAAAAAATTAAGTAACAAGAGAAAGATATGAAACTGCACAGTCAGTGCAATAAAAGGAAAAGGAAAACAAAAAGAAAACGTAGAAATCTGCATCGACACAGTAGCAGTGAGAACTGTGATTATACAGTATACAGTATGTGTGTATATACTCGTGTATATATATATATATATATATATATATATATATATATATATATTGTGTGTGTGTGTGAGCGAGAGAGGAGTGAGACTGGGCATTTGTAGCAGTACTTTGATCCCTATTGGACCCTTCTACACACACACACACACACTCACACACACACAAGCGCGCGCGGGGGGTGTATGAACGATTATTTCTAACTCCTCCATTTCGAAACGTTTTTCCTTAGCTAAATGAAAGCATCTGATGCTGTAGTGATATAATTAAGGTATAAACGCCAGCCACGTCCCCTCCTAAGCCCCTTATAACGTATGTACAAAGGGCCTAAGCTAGTTTGTGATAAATAAGTATCCATGAGCTTGAAATGTCATCAAGAGTAGATTATTGCTGTATTCTTTATGTTATTTTTCAACATAGTTTGGTTTTTGTTTTATTTTTTCGCGATTAGTAGCTGCACGAAAGAAGAAACAATCGCAACATAGGCTTAGGAAAGTTTATAAATACGACCTCTATTCTCCTCTTCCCTTTCATGTTTTTCAGTCCCCGAGTCTATTCTTAGTTCCCTTTATCCCTTCAGCTTTTATCTGTTTCTGACACTGCCCTGGGGTGGTGCTGATCGACGCCGCCGCCCTCGCACTCTAGCAACAAGTGGCTTAGAGACGATGGGGATAGCCTGTTTGTTCTAACCTCACAATGATTTGAGAGCAACAGTCCCTTCACTATGATGCTCCATTTGCTCTTACTTCCTC
Organism: Coenobita brevimanus; assembly: GCF_032717465.1. Classification (NCBI taxonomy): domain Eukaryota; kingdom Metazoa; phylum Arthropoda; class Malacostraca; order Decapoda; family Coenobitidae; genus Coenobita; species Coenobita brevimanus. The sequence goes on from NC_136981.1 coordinate 1,047,044, forward strand.
CATCATCCTTCCCCTCTGCAGGGCGTTTGTTCCAATCAGACCAAAATCCCTAACTCCATTCAGCTCAGTTGATGGTTAGGTGTTGTCAGACTCGACAGCCTGTGTCGCTGAGCACCAAGGAGACTCATTCCTATCTCATAACTGAGGCTCAACGAGTTTCATGCAACTAAGAATTGAAATTTATGGTTTAGGGGTGGTCCAATTCCGTCAGGTAAAACAGACTACAGACCTGCCAAATCACACTTACAGTTATCGTTAAATATTTTGGTAACAGCAAGAATGAATTAAAAATAACATCCTCAGACTGAAGGTTTTTACTCTCCAATGCACTTTCTTACATACTCAACACATTCTGAATTTACTCGCAAAATTTCCCCGTGCAAACTTCACGACTGGCGATTAAACTTTTCATAATTATGCAAAGTTTAGGGGCGGGAGCTAAAGAGGTGCCTCATTTGCGAAATATGTTGCATGCTACTCTTTTTTTCTTGCTTACCGAAATAGCAGACCATTATATTTTAACTAGCTCATTCACCCTAATAATGAACTAAATGCATCTAAAGTATTAACAATCGTTCTTATCTTAAAAACTCCAGATGATTAATATTTTCTTCGTAATGCATAAATCCAAGGGGTATTGATCGTTTTCTGGTGCTAGAAACCCGTATTATATTAAGAGTGAATAATCAAGAAAACTTGAGTGTAGTCATTAGTCAATCAAGAGAGTCGATCATGTCTCATATTCGTCAGTGTTATATTCATCATCATCATCATCATCATCATCCAAATGAAGCCTTTTTCCACTGCTATAAATTGAGACGGTGGGTTCATTTGGTAGCATGGCAGGTAGAGAGAAACCAGTGTGACAGCTTAAGAGGTTCACTGTGACAGGTAGATGGAACCAGTGTGAGGTGGTAGAGGAGAATAAAGTTTTAGGTAGAGGGAACATGTGTAAGGTGGGAGGGAGGGGGGGAGGGGTCACTGTGACAAATAAAGGGGTTCAGTGCGACAGATGGAGGGAACCTGTGTGAAAGGCATAAAGAGCCAGTATGAGAGATTGAGGGAACCAATAATTATGGCAGTGAACGAGATAGACAGAGAGCCAGTGAGTGTGAGAATGAGTGTGAGAGTGAGCGTGACAGGAAAAGGGGAGCCAACGTGCTAGTGTGACAAGAGGTATCGTAGACAAAATGATATCATGTAAACAAAAAGTAATACTGAGTGTGAAGCAAGGAGTACAGTGAGTGAGGCAGGTTGAATGTGAGAGGGAGTGTAACTGAAGTCATTTGCAATTGCCACAGTAAATAACATATCAAAACTCAGCTACAATTTTTATATAGGTAATACTTGGAAAACTGCGTAAAGAAAATAAAATCGGAGCATTCAAAGGAGAGAGAAAGTGATACAGAAAATTGTTACCTAAGCTGAGCAAAGACTCTTTCTCTCTCTCTCGCTCTCTCTCTCTCTCTCTCTCTCTCTCTGTTTTATTGATCAACAGACATCCTTTCTCTACACTGTACAAGGATCTAAGTTTTTCAAATTTTATCGAGTTTAAGCAACCTATTACATACGGTGCTCCTCCATGGTCACTCATTCATTACTTTCACTGCAGACCTCTCATACTTATTCATTAGGTCGTTCATATAAAAAAAATAAATAAATAAAAGGAAAACGTAATGAAGAATACCGGTTTTAAAATGGGAAGTCTTTATCAGGAAGCAAAATATACACTGAAGCTAACTAGGCCATAGGAATACATAAAAATAAATACATCTACAATACGGCATAAATTCTAAGGGTCTTGTCCGGTACGCTAACATAAACATCAAGTGTAATTAATCAGGAATATTGTTAAGCTTCAAGGCATAAATGGATATGTGACGCGAATGACGCCGTATTTGTTATTTCTGGTTAGTTTGGTGTACTGTTCGAGGAAATATGGTTGTTTATTGTTTATATTTGCACAGGGGGAATTAGTTTCTTTTAAGTCATTACCTCTGTTTGTTTCTGTCAATCTGCCCATTTTTCTTTCAATCCAAATATAAAGCGAGTCAAATGCAGAATTTAAGTTACTGTTGAATACCAGTAAATCTGGGTGGTTGTGTGTTTGTGAAGGAAATGACACTCTGACGCTCTCATGCTCACGTTTACAACTTGATTTTGGCTTTCACCAGCAAATTAACTCAGGTGAATGTGACTTATGGGTGTCTGAGAGTGTTAATAATGTCTCCACTCTCCCTTTCATGATTAAATCTGCTCAAATGATTATGCTTGGGTTAAGAGCAGATATTTTTTTCCAGCTGAGGATGATTCATATTAGCCTGAGAATGTAAATACCGTTCCTTTTAATATTCCCATTGTTGTGTTTCCTCAACTCTTTTATTTGGGTTATGCCAGATTTTTTTTTTAATTCAGTTGAGAGTGAGTTATAGGTGTCAGAGTTTTATGTATTATAGTAGTTTCCGTTTCCGAGTGTTACATAAAACTCCAAGCCGACTGCGCCCAGATTTTCCAGTTTCTCTCTCAAAGATTTTTACGAAACAGAGCTCGACGATATTTTTTTCTTCCCTGACGGTTCCTCGTTGGTTCTGAGTTTTTTACGTTGGATTAAATAAAATGTTGGAAGCACCGCCCACTGGAGCGTGTCTTCCCTCCCTCCTCCCTCTCACACGTCCTGCCTTCCGCCCCTTTTTCCCCCTCCCATCCTCCATCTTTCTCTCCCTCTTCTCCCTCCCACCAAGTGTGTAGCCGGGAGAGGGGAGGGAGATGGGTTTGGAGCCAAAGCCCGAACCAATCAAGAATAATAGTTCATTTTTTTTCTTTTTCTCTGAGGATGGGGGGGGGTAGAAAAAGGCTTCAATTATTGACATTAATGTACTGTAGACACAAGTGAAGAAAAATTGTTGGTCTTGAGTAACCCCGATCATCTGGTCGAGCAGATCCATCGACCGCAGGCAAGTAACTGTCCCTGCAGGCCGTCTCATGCAGTGAACCGATGTTCCCGTGCAGCAGACAGCGCCTCGCCACAGTGAAGCGCGGGGAAGGATATGGAAGTTTAGTTCGTGGGTGGACGCCACATTAGCGTCTCCACCCAGTTAACAGGGACACCATAGCAGGCGCCTTATCACTCAGTAATATGGTTTTTTGGTTACCACCCAGCTTTGTAAATAGTTTCCTAGGTCATAGAAAGCAGTTAAGCTGGTAACTCAGTGTAGAGCCACCTAAATTGAGAAGAAGAGTAATAAAATGTGGCAGGTAGGGTGGAAGAAATAGGAAGTGAGGAGGGAAGACAAAGAAAAGGAATGATAAAGGTGTTGCAACAAGTAGGCAGCATTAGATTAAGTGAATGGAAGATGGTTACTACCACCTACCGAATAAAGAAGCATGTAGAGCAGATTACTTTGGATTACTTTTACATAGTCATTTTTTTTTTCAATGATTACCTAATAGGTGAATGTAATCGCGGCATTAGTAGTACCGTAGACCTACAAAAATTACACAAATTCTGAAAATCAAGATTATTTTCCAGTATATCAGGCTATACACTATTTCCTTTTGGAAAATTGGGTCGAGTAAATCAGATCGTCCAGGCTTTAACTCGGAACATATACTGTATATCCCAGCAAAACCACTGATGTTGGTCTTCACTCGTCCCCTAATAAAATTTCTGGCTACGCCTCTGCCTCCCACTCCTTCACACCCTGCCATCCCGCTTTACCTCCTCCCTTCTTTCCCTCTCCCCCCCCTCCACTGCACACACCCCTACCAACCCACTCTCTTCCACGCCCATGCCCCTACCATTTCCTCGCCATGTTGCAATTTGTTTCCAACGTGTGACCGTACCTTCAACAACTTCGTCCCTATCGTCTCTTCTCTCTTAGATATCGTGTCCTCGTTTTGTCCGTGTAACTTGCCGGTGCTCTCTCTCTCTCTCTCTCTCTCTCTCTCTCTCTCTCTCTCTCTCTCTCAATATATGTATGTAAACGCGCGCGCACGCACACACACACACACACACACACACACACACACACACACACACACACACACACACACACACACACACACACACACACACACACACACACACACACACACACACACATATATATATATATATATATATATATATATATATATATATATATATATTCCCCCTTAATCACCAATCTAATTTCTTTATTCATCCTTCCCTAGTCCCTCACTCACACCTTTTTTTTACCCTCTCACCCCCACCTCCAACACATCTCCCCACACCTTTGCGTCTCATCTCCACCTTGCACATATTCCTTCTTTAACCCCTCCCCCACTCACAACGCTCGTTCCCTCATACTTCCTCACCTCTCTTTCAGACTTCACCCTCCTCCCTTTCCAACTACTCTCTCTTCGTCTCATCGCCCATATTTCGTCCTCCTAGGTCCCCTTCTCCAATCCTTCTCTCATTCCCTTCCTCCACCGACCATCCAGTTTCCCCTTCCTGACCTCTCTCAGACCTCCTGTTCTCTCTCATCCCTCCTTCCTACCCCTTCACTAACCTTTTCCCTTACATCTCCCTTTCCCCTGCCCTAACCCTCCCCCCACCTACCACACACCACTAGCGACAGCCCGGTGTACCAAATATAAGTTGCATGGGTGACAGGACGGCAAAAGTTCGTCAGTGGAGGCACGGTGAGATTGAATAGCTGGAAAAGAGTAAAAGTGTAGAGGGAGAGAGGAGGAGAGGTGGAGGGATAAACAGGAGGAGAGGTGGAGGGATAAAGAGGAGGAGAGGTGGCTGGGAAAAAAGAGGAGCAGAGGTAGGGGAGGGGGAGAAAAGGGAAGCAAAGTTTGAAGTGGAGGGTAAAAAAGGGGAGCAGAGTTGGAGGGAAAATGTAGGAGTTGAGATGGAGGGAAAAATGTAGGAAAAATAGTGAAGGCTATGGGTCATGTAGTGGAAAGGAGGCAAAAAGAAATCAAGAGCTGAAAATGAACCGGAAAAGAAATGGAAAGAATATGGTAAATATAGGCAACGTTACCGCCTGAGAAAATAATTAAGTCCCCATATCGAAAGGGGTTATTACTATTGTCTTGTACCTGAACTTTGAAACATAATAATTGCACACTTGTTTTCATGCAGCGCAGTTTATTATGAATATGGAAACTTTGAAGTCACTCTCGTACTGTTTTTAGACACAGCTCGTATGGGCGTCATGGGATTTAAGAAAAGAACCACATATCACATCGGCATGCAGGATCTTGCTGCTGTTTTGAACGCTGTAATTTAATTCTTCTGTCACTCCTAACCACTGTCCTCTGAGAGTGATCATTATGGGTGATATTAATTTCCTAATGGCATTTTAGAGCCACGGTTTTGTAAAACTACATAACGTACTGTATCCTTTCCTCATATCTGTGATTTTTCTGCTCAGTAATTCCGTTGATCCTGGATAATCTACTTTGCGAAGTCTTTTATTTATCCTTTTACATCTGACCCCATGGCTGTGTACGTCTTTAATTTTTTCTTTTACATCCGACCTCCGGGTTGTGTGTAATGTATACGCGACACCTACCTTCCCAGGGTCCAAACTCAGTCATTTTATATCCCTTGCCATGTACCTCACTCACACATCTCTGTATTTCTCACTTTTTCCTGCGGGTTTTGGGTGTGTTCCTTATATCCTGGTACTGGTCTCTCTCTCTCTCTCTCTCTCTCTCTCTCTCTCTCTCTCTCTCTCTCTCTCTCTCTCTCTCTCTCTCGTACACGAAGGAGAATATGGAACCTTCCTCTGAATTCTGGTTCGTCATTTGTATAAACATTTCCCTTCTCGCCTTGGCAGGGACGGATTCACAAACGTTTTCTCCCCCTTCAGGGGCCTAATGGAGCTCGATAAAAGAGTCATGGCGGCCAGCTGCACTCAGTTATTGACATTCATCTTGCCTCAGTCGGAAATCAAACGACTCGACCTAGTGCGAGGTTTCTTTAACTTCACTCACTTCACGTATCTGGCCAGTTTTTATGATGCCTCCAGACGATTTTTTTCAGCTTAAGGGAGGTTCTTTGATGTGCTGGAAACCTGAAGCCTTCCTGTAAACGCGACGCTGAAGTGAACCGTACAGAAATGAAAGAGAGTGGTTGGCTGAGACCGTAATATACTGCAGAATCGTGAGTACCTTTGGAAATGTTGTATGATTGGAAAGTGTTGGTATTCGATAAGGGGATGGAATCTGGCAAGCATGAGGTGGCTGGGATAGTGTGAGCTGACATATGGGAAGGGGGTCAGAGTTAGTTTTATGTGTATGAGGGAAGTAAGGAGCTGGTTGCTGGGAGGGTATGGGTAGTCTATGGGTAGCCGGGAGAGTGCTTTTGAATGAGTATAGGTCACATGTAAAGGACGCACTGCTGGGAAGGTGTTACACAGGATAATCAGAAATTTAGAGAAGTAAGTTTGGAAAGCCTGGGAGCCTGGGAGAATGTGAGAAAGTGTGTGTGGCTGAAAGTGTGGGACAGTGTGGGTGAATGGAAGAGTATGGGAAAGTGTGGGAGGCTGGAAGAGTGTGGGAAAGTGCAGGTGACCAGAAGAGCGTGGGATAGTATGTGTACCTGGAAGAGAGAGAGAAAGTAAGGATATCAGAAAGGGTGGGAAAGTGTGGTGGCTGGAACTCTGGTGAGAAAGTGTCCGTAGCTGGAAGGGTATGGGAAAGTGTAAGAGGCATGAAGAGAGTAGGGGGCTGAGAGAATGTGGGTGGCTGGAAGAGTGGGAAAGTGTGGGTGGCAGGAACTATGGGAAAGTGTGAGTGACTGGAAGTGTGAGAGTGTCCGTAGCTGGAAGGGTGTGGGAAAGTGTAGGAGGCATGAAGAGAGTAGAATGCTGAGAGAGTGTGGGTGGCTGGGAGGGTATGGGTGTTTGGTGACTGAGGGAACGTGCCTAGCTGGATAAATGTAGGAGGCTGAAAGAGTGTGGGAGGATTTTGGGGCTGTGAGATTGTGGGAGAATGTGGGAAACTGGGAGAATGCGGGAAGCTGGAAGAGTGTGGGAGACTGGAAAAGTGTGGGAGACTTTGACAGCGTGAGGGGCTGGGAGGATGTGTCAGGCTGAGAGGGTTTGGGGGCTGGAAGAGTGTGGGAGTATGTGGGTAGCCATAGTCCATTCACCCTAACTTGTGGACATATTCCTCGTACTCAGTTTATTTCCTGTAGCTCAGTAGCAGAATAAGACAACAGTATGAGAAAATCCTATCCACAGAATTTCTTCGTGATCAGCGTCACATTCTAGTGTTAATCGCTTGACATAGTTCAGCTTTTACGACTGAGAAACGGTAATTTTAGGTCAGGATGAAGTAGACAGAAGGAATCGTGCGAGAAACTGAAAGAGGGTGGTTCACTGGCTGGGAGTGTGAGTGCTGATGGTGAGAGTGATTTTTTGTTGATGGCCTTGAAAGAGGGATGACTGCTGAACGAGAGAATGAAAACTAGAAAAATTGTGGACAAGGGGCGAAGAGAGTATGAAAGTGGCTGCGATGGCTTATGCGAGAACTGAGCAAAATGTGAGAGCAATAGAACTGGTGGAATATATAAGCAAAAAGAAAAGAGTTTTTGGTGAGCGCTGTGGGGGAGGAACAGCAGGGGCAATGGAAGCACGTTTTGAGAGGATGACTGCAGCAAGGTTTGAGAAAGACCATACTGACCGATAGAAGTAAAACGGGGAATGAAGGATATAGGGAGAGATTAGAGATAAAACGAAATGAAAAAGATTTGGGGTTGACGTAGAGAGAGATTACAGAAGAGATGAAATGGAAAGTATTAGAGTTAATGGATTATACACAAATGGATATATATATATATATATATATATATATATATATATATATTTTCCACGGAGCATATTGAAGGATCTGGTGTGTGTGTGTGTGTGTGTGTGTGTGTGTGTGTGTGTGTGTGTGTGTGTGTGTGTGTGTGTGTGTGTGTGTGTGTGTGTGTGTGTACATGATTGCGTGGGTGAGTGTGTTTATGTATGTATGCATCTAAGTATTTAAAATGGTAGGTAGGTAGGTACGTATGCAGGTAGGTATTTATGTATGAAAGCGTGTATGTGTAAGCATGTATGTATATGGGTATGTGTATGCCTGTACGTAGTGTACCCATACTTGGTTCATAATAAAGCACCACGCTGTAACAATGAGGAGCATTAACATTTCCCTGTGTAAGATTTACCCGTGGTTTATTCATAGCTTTAATATACAGCCTCATTTTGTAAGATAATTACCTCCGTGTGTCTTAATGACTTGCGGGTCGGGGAAAAACTGGCTACTTTACTCCTAATAAAGTTTAAAGATAACGTTAACCTCCGGCAACTTTTAGGCCGTGGAGGTGAGGTGAGGTGATTAGAGCCTCCACTGTATAAATAGAAACCTGGGTGTAAACTGAGAGTCGTTTAGTGGAAGATTTGGACTTAGAAAAATGATAAAGGTATCGTTTAATTCTGGTAAGCATCTAACAGCACAGGTGAAGATGCAGGGGGTCAGTGCGGAATCTCCAGACTTCTCAGCACAAATGGGGACCTGGAAGTAAACTGCAGGTCGTACTCTAAGGGAAGGCTGTGACAGAAGAAATTATAAAGTCATGAGATAACGCAAACTTGTAAGTTTAGGAAGCAGAGGTTTTGGTATAGTGTTTTAGTGAAAGACCTCCAAGCTGCTCTGTATACATTAGGTTTTTGTTTTGTGAGAAGGCTGGGACTTGCTAAACACTTATTGTCTATCTTAATCTTCTGATTGTTTTAAGCTTGTCACCACGTCAGAGGCCTTAACTATTTCTTTTTGACTACCAAGAGGCAATTAACTTTTAGCTTTAGTTTGGTTTCCTAGACTTTAGGATTAAACCTGTGCTCTTTAATATCCTCTGATGATCTTGAGAATCCCATTTAATTATTCTGGATACCCAAAAGTGGTTGTATTTATCACTGAAGCCTCGTGTGTTCTAAGGGTTAAATACCTACCTGTAGTTGATAGTCATTTATCAAACTCTTTCCCCCCCCCACATTACTGCTGATTAACACAATGAATAGCGTGGTCTTTTTTAGTTTATTTTTCTACTTTCAAATTGTTGTATCCAGATTAAGAAAGGTATCTAGTACTGAACGACTTAATAAATGTTATAGGTAGCACCTCCAGTTCGAAATGTCTCTCCTAACCTGAACAGGAGCCTCAGAATAAACTAGGTGCATGCAGTTCGACACAGGGGCGTAGCGAATGTGGGGGGGGGGGGAGGAGGCTGCCACCCCTTGAGGGTCTTGAAATTGTATGGGGCTAAAAAAAATAATAATAAATCTTGAAAAATAAATAAATAAGTAAATAAATAAGTTATTATCTGTCTATCTATCTATCTATATGTATCTATATAGATAGATAGATAGATAGATAGATATACCGGTATATATATATATATATATATATATATATATATATATATATATATATATATATGTATAAAATGAGAGAGAGATGATGATGAGACTCGCAGATGCATTATTGTTCCTTTATTCCATAAGGATAATTAAAAAAAGCTTTTTTCAGCCAAAATCATTTTCTTCTTCTGTTTCTCCTCATTTTCACTATGATGAGTTATCATCTAAATATTCCAATACATACCTTTATAGACCTCAGAAAGCTGCTAAAAGCACTTAATTTTCAAAAATTTTCCTGGGAGGGCTCACAGCGCCCCCCCAGACCCACCAGCTGCAAAGGCTCGCTTTGCTCACCTCCCACCACTTTTTCAAGAATCTATAAACGTCTTTCTGCAGCCCCCCACCCCTCGTGAACTTTCCGGCTACGCGCCTGGTTCGACAATGTAAGCTGACCTGGGCGTGGCTGTGTTTTGCCTTCCTCTGTTTTCCTGCAACAGAGTCCTGAATAACACCAGCTATACCGCGTCTGCAAGCAAATTTGTGTCAACTGAGTGTCGCGTCACTCCGCACGCGTTTCCGTCTTGGCACGTATGTAACGTGAACACATTTGCGAACATTTGAATGCATAGCTCGTGCAAAGCCAGATGAAAGCAAACACTTCACAGGCGCTCATACATACTAACTAGAAAAACACATTCGGACATTATGCAAATTACAGGGAAGCGCCCACACGATCGTCGCACCATTGTTTATTTTGGAAAATGAAAAACCTACTCTAATGTAGGAGACGGAGGTGCAAATGAAGTTAAAATGGTCTTAATTCATCACTAATTCGTAAAGCTATGGCTCCACTGCACTGGGTACAAAAATAATAAGAAATTTTACCGACATCAAAAGGGTGGCAGTGGTGTTTTCGGAAGCACACTAGGCCCTTGGAAAAAAAGGGGCCTCTGGTTTCATTCCCAGGCCTTTGGGACCTTTGCACGTCAGTCTGTTCGCTCTTCGAGTTGAAACAGGGAACTGGATGCGTCAAGCGACGGTTGCCTGTTGCTGTTGTTTTTGCTGCTCCTGAACTCCAGTCAGTCCCTCCGAGCAGACCCATCAGCCACAAGAAAGCAACTGCCTCTATGGAGTGGCCATACAGATACAGTACATACCGTATACTGTGTACAGATCCAGCGCCCGTTTGAGATAAACAGCTCCTTACCAGGGTCGGACCACGGTCCTTCCCCACGGTGGGGTGTAGGGAATTACGAGATGGTTTGGTTCCCGGGTGTACGCCCCAGCTGCTCCATTCAGGATGCACAGTGGCCCCACACGGGGCTCCTCGTCAGTGCTGGTTACTTGTAGTCTGGGGAAAAGTTTGTTGGGCGCTGTCCCTGTCAGTCACGCGTAGCCAACTGTTCCACGCAATGTGTCCCCAGACAGTGGAAGAAAGTCAGTGATAACTGAGGAGGAGATAGGAATGTAAGCAAGCAAATAAAAGCGTTGGACATACCGCTGCCCAGTGACTTTTTGTATAATCTATTCTTGTTACCTCCGTGCAGATTTGTTCAAATTTGAAAAGACCTATTAAAGTCGTACCAAACTTCCGGTTTGAACAGTTTTCGCCATAGGACGAATAAAAACATAATTATGCAGATAGTAAGAATATAACACAAAGCCGTCCTCTGGTTGAAGATGTGAATATAATTCGTAGACTGTTTCCTACCGTTTGTGTTATTAACCCTTTTTGCCCTGTAGTTATTGACATTCCCATGACTCACCCTCAGCTGAATAAAATCGTGTGGCATTACCTGGAACAGAATATTACGGTTGTCCTAACGACAGAACTGTAAACTGTGATAGTATTTACGCCCAGTCTCCTAGGTTCACTCTTAGCTGAATAAAACCATCTGACATTGGCTTCATTATAAAGTAAGAGTTTTCTTGACCATGAGAGCGATAATGGTGACAATATAAACACGCTTAGGCTAATCTATTGTTTTTAGGGATATAACTACTACTTTCAGACTGGGCCTAGCAGAGACTTCATACTGGACAGGTGGGCCAGAGCCTTCACTATCCCCCTCACGTCAAAGGATCCTTCTTATCATGAGTAAAATCGCCCGGGGGGTTGCCTTATTAAAATCACGGCACCGACTGAAAAAGTTCGTGCTAATGTAGTACGTGTTTCCTTTATAAATAAGCCCCAACTGCCTAAAATGCACCTCATCTGCGAGTGGACTGCATTACTGTAGGGTTTTATTCTTACTTAAGCCAATCTCTAGATCAAATCCCGTTTTGCAGAGCTTAGGAAAATGAGTCTTGCTTAATTCTCTCACGTCGGGATAGGTAATTTCATTAGCATGGAGTTGTGTTATAGAAGCCTAAAGTTCAAAGCTATCGTCATTGACACTTCTAGGGTCAAGACAACTCTAGTATTTTATAAAGATTGCTCCAGAGGATTGTATTCAGCTGAGTGTGCCATAGAAGCATTCTCTTGCGTAATTAGAGATCCATAGAGAAAATAATATTCTACAGAAAACACTATTAAAGAAAAGGTAACTGGGCTGAAGAGGTTAAACGTTGCACCAGTTACACTCATAAGGAGAGCTGCTTCTAAAGTACAAACCCAACATGAAATAACTCTTTCACTCCCCTAAAGTACTCGTTTATTCATTCATTTACTTATTTATTTATTTGTTAATTTATTCATGAATTTATTGTGTTTCCAGATTACTATATTCACCTTAAGACTGACTCAAACTGGACTGGCAACATCATTCCTATAGTAAACCCTTCACTGTAAGATACCTTCCCTTAGTTGAATAAAATCGTCAACTATTAGTAGGAATGCGTCCCCGAAGTGTATGAGTTAACTTCGACCTGATACACAGAATGCCATTACCCTTTCCACCCGGACAAAGAGACGCAAACATCATAGGAATGGGGAGAGAGGAACGAGAACTGAATTCACAACACAGTATTGGAGAGCCTCAGCCAGGCAGAGATAAAAATCGTTCCTTTGAGACTTTCGACAAGATTTTACCAGAGAGAATTCGCGAGGCACCATTACTGGGTCACACGAGCAGGCTCAGAATTTGGCCCTTACTCTAGGTGGCATAGGGGACTTCGTAGCACATCTTCCTTAGTTATTTGTTTTACCTGTTTCACTTTTTTTTTTTAATCGTGATTGTTGCTAACAGAAACTGTGTTCATGCCAGAAACATATAATGGCATAAAATAAAATATGAAGATGTAAGGTGCATAATAAATCACCACGAAAAATGTGATACGAACCCTCCAGTGACACTTAAAATACGTTCCTTAAAATGTGGTCTATACTCACTTCCGCAAAACACTTTGCTACGGTTAGTACGTTTTTATATATTCATTCAGTTTATCACTAGAAGTTTTGGTTGAATTAGACAAAATCATAGCAGTGAGAGGCTTGGAAAATACGAGAAAGAAAATGCAAACGTATGATAATTGTTATTCCCCATGAAATAGGAAACTCCATAAGTTATTATTGAAGAAAGGCTAGTGCGTGTCATATGCTCATATATAATGAATTTATATCACAGTCCCTCTTTCCTCAGTGGTTCACAAAGCAGAAATGGATGTGGTTCTGAGCCACGCACCTGTAACATACCCAGGAATTAAGCTCAACACATAACATCACATACCACACGAATGTCCTGGAACCTCGTAAAATACGTGGGCTATGACAGGCTCGTGTTGTGAGGCCACAGGAAGGATGCGCATCATTTGAAACTTATATTTTCAGAGTTGTGAATCAATATGCCCATTGCCAATCTAATTGGGCCATCGATCACGACGATGTAACACTCAGTTTCGTAATGACCCACTCATAAGGGGTAAGGAAGATAGATTGAGAGAGAGAGAGAGAGAGAGAGAGAGAGAGAGAGAGAGAGAGAGAGGGTAGGCATAAATGTAGACAGAAAATTAGATGTTTTGGTGGATAAAATTTAAACTTGGCAAAAAAAAAAAAAAATGCATGTCCACAGTATTTCATCGTCATCTTTGACCACGTAAAAAAAAAAAAAAAAAAAAAAAAAAATTCATTTTTTTTCCTGGTTCGTGCCCTACATCTGTCAGTTTCCCCAGCAAAACAACGACGACATTAGAACAGGATGAAAATAATAATAATAATAATGATAATAAATCTCTGGTCAGATCTTGCCTCCGTTCACTGCTTGGGTGCGAGGTGTGGACCGGGGAGCTGCGACCCAATAAAGATTAGGCTACCGTACGTGAGTTATGTTTCAACTCACCAAGAATAAAGGTAAGAAAAACTAAGTCGTAGATGAGAGAGAGAGAGAGAGAGAGAGAGAGAGAGAGTTCTGACTTTTTTTTACTTCCAGTCGCCCCAAAACTCTAATGCGCAGGAGGGAGGCAATGGTATCCTAAATAATTAATATAGTTCGCGATGTCCCTGGAAGGTTCATCTATTGTTATCTGAATATTTAAGTGATAATAATACTCTACATTTATAGGTCGGTATTCTCGTCGTTAAGGAAGCTCCCTAACACATTTTCCTGAGTGGCATTTTTCTCTTACTGCACTTTGCGATCGTCTTCTGTGTTGTGTAAAGTCGTCTAATATTGCCTCATTTTACATACATGGAATGCAAAAGGATATTAACCAGCCATATCTAAAAATAAATGAGTAAGGAAGAGGTGTTAGGGAGTACATGACGTGCAAAAAGATATTAACAAGCTATATCCAAAAATAAATTACAATGGAAGAGGTGTTAGGGAGCTTCCTTAACCAATGAGAATATAGGCCATAATATATTCGTATAAAAGCATGGTTATCATCGCACAGTGGAATCATCGGGAATTTTGCAAAATCCATCACCCGTGGTTTCAGACTGCAATGTGCGAAGTGTACACCGATACTTTTGGAACAAGTTTACGCTTAAAGTAGTAGTAGTAGTAGTAGGAGTAGTAGTAGTAGTAGTGGTAGTAGTAGTAACAGTAGTAGCAGTAGTAATAATAATAATAATAATAATAATAATAATAATAATAATAATAATACAGAGTCGGTAGGCGACAATGGCCAGCTCTACTTAGCGGACCAAGCTTTGTCAGCGACTGGAAGTGGATTTCGACACTAAAAGTCATTTCTGTACGGAGGAACTCCAGTGCAATACTACACCCGAGAATCATGGCCCTGACTTAGTAATCTTCAAAGCCATGGCATTTTGTGTTAGCAAGGTCGTAATTTAAGAGCTTTTCATATTTTCTGGACTTGATGACCTTTGACCCCTGAACTGGTAGATAACGGTCGTGCGTGTACGAAACATACTTGTAGTACTCATTAACATCTATAAACATGCAAAGTTTCATTCAATTCCATCCCCGCACTGTGGAGCAAAGGAACTAGATATTCTCAAAATCGCCCATCACAGGTACAACTTCGAGGTGGCGCTGCCAGCGGCTGGAAGTGAGTTTCGAAACTAAATGTCATTTTTGTATCAAGGCACTTCAGTGCAACACTCCAACCAAGAATCATGGCCCTGGCTTAATGATCTTCGGAGCCTTCGCATTTCGTGCAAAGACAGTCGTAATTTTAGCTATTTTCACCACTGTAGCACCAGTCGAGCAGGGCAGTACTCCCGAGGTGGATGGAAAGCTGATGACAGGGAGTGCTGGAGCTCCCGTTTCATCAGCCCTCAGGACTAGTTCCTGACCATCCCCCTTTGCTGAACTTTTTCAGTGTCTCAGTTACACAGAGAGTAGGCCAGCATGCTCTCCAGTACAAATTTCTCTATCTATCTTCACCAAACTACATGCACAGTACACACTACACTTCCTATTCAAAATTCACCAAAATGGCGTCAATTCGCCCAGCCTCGGAGTCCCCAGAGGGGGGGAACATAAATGCCCCCGCCATCTGCCCCTCTCCCGGTGACGACTCGAGGTGCCTGGAACCACTGTCTGACTCTCTTCTTCTTCATTTCTGCAACATTCGCGGCCTTTCATCTAACTTTCGCTCTGTTGAGCACCACCTCTCCTCCTCTAAACCTCACCTTCTTTTTCTAACGGAGACTCAGCTGTCTGAGGCAACTGACAGCAAACCCTTTTCTGTATCCTCCTACTTTCTCTATACTCATTTCAAAGCCAAAGGTGGCTGTTGTGTATACATACGCAACGACTTATCTTGCTCTCGTGTTCCTGAACTTGATTTTTCTGAATTCTCCACTCTCTGGCTTCGGCTTTCCTGTCATTCTCTGACTAAATATATCTGTGCTGTTTACTTATCCCCTAATTCTACTGACTATCAAAAATTCTTCGACTATCTTACTTCTACGATGGAACACATTCTGTCCATTTCTCCTTTCTCTGAAATCTCCATTCTTGGAGATTTCAATGTTCACCACCACCTTTGGCTCTCCTCTCCTTTCACGGATCCACCTGGTGAACAAGCCTACATCTTTTCTATCCTTAATGACCTAGAGCAGCTTGTAAGGCACCCTACCCGTATCCCTGACCGCCTTGGAGAGAGCTCCAACATACTTGACCTCTTCCTCACAACTAATCCTTCTGCTTACTCTGTTAATCTTTTCTCTCCGTTGGGCTCCTCCGATCACAACCTGATTACCTTAACCTGTCCTATCGCTCCAGTACGGCCTGCGGACCCTCCAGGGAAACGTCGTCTCTGGCATTTTGGAGCTGTGGACTGGGAGGCCCTCAGGCAGTACTTCTTTGATTTTCCCTGGAATGATTATTGCTTCCATGGCCGTGAGCCATCTGAGTGTGCCTTGCGCATTACGGAGGTTATTCTCTCGGGCATGGAAGCATACATTCCTTTCTCATATCCTTTGACTAACGCAAGAAAGCCTTGGTTTAATCACGCTTGTTCTAATGCTGTCCGCAACAAGGAGAAGGCCTACAAAAGGTACCGGAGCCAACCCACCCCTGAATCACATAATCTTTACGTTTCTGCCCGGAATCGTGCTAAGTCTGTTCTTCGCTCTACTAAAAATAATTTCATCCATACTAAATGCTCTCAACTCTCCAACTCGAATTCTTCCCGCTCCTTCTGGCACCTTGCCAAAAATCTTTCTAACAACTTTACCTCATCATCCTTCCCTCCTCTTTTCTACTCTGATGGTTCTGTAGCTATTTCTTCTACTGATAAAGCAGATCTCTTCGCACAGACTTTCTCCTCCAATTCCACCTTAGACGATTCCGGTGCTGTTCCTCCATCACTTCCCCCTCTGACTTCCTCATGGCTGACATTAAAATTTCTTCAGTTGATGTATTTTCTGCCATTACTGGCCTCAGTACTAACAAGGCATATGGGCCTGATGGGGTCCCTCCTGTTGTTCTCAAAAACTGTGCTTCTGTGCTTACACCCTGCCTAGGCAAACTATTTCGCCTTTGTCTGTCAACTTGTACCTTTCCTTCTTGCTGGAAGTTTGCTGTCATTCAGCCAGTCCCAAAGAAGGGTGACCACTCCCAACCCTCCAACTATCGTCCAATTGCTTTAACGTCCTGTATTTCAAAAGTTTTCGAGTCAATTCTTAATAAAAAAATTTTAAGGCATCTTTCCTATCACAACCTTCTTTCCGATCGTCAGTATGGGTTCCGTCAGGGACGCTCCACTGGCGATCTTCTCACCTACGTTTCAGACTCCTGGTCATCCTCCTTTCGGGACTTTGGCGAAAGCTTTGCCATTGCACTTGACATCTCAAAGGCTTTCGATCGAGTCTGGCATAAATCTTTAATTTCCAAACTGCCCTCCTACGGTTTCTATCCTTCTATCTGTGCCTTCATCGCTAGCTTCCTTTCTGGTCGTTCTATAGCCGCTGTCGTAGACGGCCATCGTTCTTCTCCTAGATCTATCAACAGTGGTGTTCCTCAGGGCTCTGTCCTATCACCAACTCTCTTCCTCTTATTCATCAATGATCTTCTAAGCTGTACATCTAACCCTATCCACTCATACGCTGATGACTCCACCCTTCACCTTTCCATTCGGTTCCCGCAACGCCCATCTCAACAGTTACTTCAAGAAACAAGGGATGAGGCTATGGCACACCTAATGTCTGACTTGGCTCATATCTCTGACTGGGGTAAAAATAATATGGTTGTCTTTAATGCATCTAAGACTCAGTTCTTACACCTGTCAACCCGACAAAATCTTCCACAGGTATACCCACTAATGTTTAATAATATTCAGCTTAATCCTGGATCATCCTTGAACATGCTTGGGGTTTCGTTTACTCGGGACTTATCTTGGAAAGATCATATTACATCTCTTGTAAAATCTGCTTCCAAGAGATTGGGTGTGCTAAGCCGACTCCGCTCTTTCTTTACCCCTGCACAATTGTTGACTCTATACAGGGGTTTTATCCGCCCCTGTGTGGAGTACAACTCTCATGTGTGGGGAGGCTCCCCACATACAGCTCTTCTCAATAGGGTGGAGTCAAAGGCTTTTCGTCTCATTAACTCTCCTCCTCTTACTGACTCCCTTCAACCTCTGTCTCTTCGCCGCACTGTTGCATCTTTATCTCTTTTCTATCGCTACTTTAATGGTCACTGCTCCTCTGAACTGTCTGCTTGCATTCCTCCACCTCTACGACGGGCGCGTAGCACCCGTCTGGCAGCAAACTCTCATCCCTTTTCTGTCCAACTCTCTAATGCAAGAGTTAACCGTTACTTCCAGTCTTTCATTTATGCAACAGGTCAGCTCTGGAACTGTCTCCCTCTGTCTGTATTTCCTCCTGCCTATGATCTCCAGTCTTTCAAACGTAGTGTGTCCAGGCATCTCAAAATGATCGGATCTTGAATTTGGCTCTCTATTGTAGTTTGTTTTTCTCTTGGAGGGAACTGTTACTGCGGGCTCTGGCCTTTGGTTCCTTCTTCCTCGCATAAAAAAAAAAAAAAAAAAAAAAACTTCACATTTGATGACTTTTGACCCCTGACTTGGCCAATGTAGCACATAGGTGTGCAATGGAAAATCAGTGTCTAAATTATAAGCATACAAACTCTCATTTAATTCTATCTAGCCGCTTGGGAACTAGAGGGGCATTTTTGAAAACTAGTACATGTTGCTAGGGACTCTGAGGCCAATCTGCGCAGGGTTGCTGCTTAAAAACTAGAGGAGAGAGGGGGAAAATGGATGGCATACTTCCGATAAGGAATGACCTCAAGATTACACCTAAAGAAGTAAAAGTTTTCTACGCCTACCAGTAATGCTTCAACAGCTCAAAACGTGAAAAGTACGAAAGAGTGGGTTTTCGACTGTTGCTAAGCAACTACTCGTTGCTTAGCAACCAAAACCTTGTGGACACAGTTAGGTCATAGGCTTGTCATTGTGTCCAAGTTGGTCGGAATCGGTTAATTCTGAAGGGTAGAAGTGCCTGCCACAATCAAACAAGAAAGAACGAAAAAGCTGTAAGAAATGAAGAAAGAAAAAGGACAGCATGGACATGGCCAAAAGAAAGAAGTAATACAAAAAAAGAAAGAAAGAAAGAAAACGAGACTACAGTAAGGAAGGCATGGAGCTGGCCGACAATGATAATAATAATAATAATAATAATAATAATAATAATAATAATAACAGCAGCAGCAGCAGTAGTAATAGTAGTAGTAGTAGTAGTAGTAGAGGTAGAAGTAGTAGTATTGTAGCAGTAGTAGCTGTAGTAGTATCAGCAGTAACAGTAGTGTTAGTGGTGGTAGCAACTGTAGTCAGTTCAGTTCATATGATTTATTTCTCATTAATGCAAATACATATATATAATCATTAATATTCTATAGCCACTGGATGTTCAGAATTAAAATCATTGTATGTACAACGTTGCAGTCAGCCAATTAAAATGCATCACTAACGCTGAATATTTCACAGTATTAATTAAAAGCTAGAACAACGGGAAAAAAATATATACATACCTTTTACATAAAAATTTACCTCTAATCTATCGTCAAGAGTTTCTATCGTCCTATTCTGTCCGACAAGGAGAGTATGCTTTCGCCCCTGTTTTTTTGTTTGTTCTCTCCGACAAGGAGAGTGTGTATTCTCTACTATTTGTTTGTTTATTTGTCTGTTAGCAGGATTATTCAAAACCATAAATGAGAGATTTAAACCAAATTTGCTGAGTACATAGCCTATATCCCAGGGAACAATCATTTTTTTAGGACTGATCCGGATGGTATTACAGATTCTGGATCCGGAAAACACTCTTTGCGAAACCCTAATCAGTGATGAGAAAACCTAACCCGTTATGAAGAGTGGTTTGGAAATTACTTTGCCCATGTCGAAAAGATACGCTCCGCTGAATGTCCTTCTAGTTTATAGTTAAAATCAAGAATAAAATAAACAGACATTTACAAAATTTACAGACATATTTTCCATACCTAAATGCCTCGAACACCATTATTTTACACTTATTAATTATCAGATCAAGTAAATGCGTCTTCAAACTTTTGAAATATTGAAATTAAACCATTCTGCAAGTCGCCCAGTATTTCAGCGTCGTCGGCATATATTCAGTCTTAAAAAGCTAAAACAGCGTCCAGTATTCAACTGTGACTCCTCCTTCAGGACGTCGTAAATATATATTCGTAATTTAAAAGGCAGAGGAGAAATAATTCTCCCCCTGTCAAACCCTTTTATTTATAGCATAACAGTAACCCTCATATCTATTCCACTGAATTTTAGCATGTTCTGTCCTGAGAGAGCGCATTATGAGTGCAAAGATGACGGAGGGGGCGTTGTCTCTCCAATGAAAAAATTCTCCAGGTTTAAATAATCTACATTGTCAAGAGCTTTTGATTAATCCAAAAATACAACAAATATTCTTTTATTACACCCAATGTAATGTCTGATAGCTTCTTTTGAAAAAGAAAAAAAGAAAAAAAGACAACACTAATGAATATTTCTTTGCTAAACTAAACTTATTGAAATGGAAACACAATTTTACCTCGAAATATCTAAAATATTCAACTCTAATATCTTTAAAAGACACAAAGAGATCATG